>NC_089741.1:47916857-47924357 GCF_040412425.1 Macrobrachium rosenbergii
TGCAGGAGGAGAGTGATGCAGATGGAGGTGCCTGGTGGGAGAGCAAGAGGAAGACCGAAGAAGCTAAGAAGGTGGGTAGACGTAGTTAGAGAAGACCTGAGAGACAAACAATTGTCAGAGGACGATGTGTTTGACCGAGCCAGGTGGAGGAAGAAAGCAAGCTGTCAGAAACATCGACCCCCACTGGGAAGTGGGGAAGATGCAGAGAAAAAAGAAGATAGTGTGCGTTTTCTGTCAGCTAAACATCTCGCCCTTAATTTCTATTTTAGAATTTTGAACATTTCAAATGTATTTTTTAGGCTTATTGAATAAAGCCAGACAGTAGTAGTACATACCCAACTCTGGAGTTCTTCTCACTATTATTATTATTATTATTATTATTATTATTATTATTATTATTATTTTTGTTGTTGTTATTGTTGTTGACGATGATACAATGATATTACTCATGTTTATGCCTTTGCATGTTTGTTATTATTATTTGCATATTTGTTATTATTATTATTATTATTATTATTATTATTATTATTATTATTATTATTATTATTATTATTGTTGTTGTTGTTATTATTGGAAAAAAAGTTATTCCATATTTTTAGTAATGTGCACGAGGCAAAGTGAATCCACTTGTTTTAGCAACTACCTGTTATTGACCGAGCGTAACACGTGCAGGAACGTAACATTACAGCTTATAGGTCAGCTGACGGAAAGATTACCTGATCCGTCAATCGGCAAAGTGAGTTGTTTGACGGAACCAGATATTATGCACACACACACACACATGACCTGATATAATCGTGAATCACTTCCTACGTTTCTGATTGATGGCCTTATTTTTCTCTTCCCTTATAACAGTATTTTGTTATTTGATATCTTTTCTTTTTTCCGTCGAATTGAGTGTTTAGTGATATGCCGATTTGTTAGAGAAACGGATGTTGCTAGTTGTGTGAGACTGAAATAAAACATTATCTGTTTATCTGTCTGTTTACTTATTAACTCTCTTGCATTTTCGTATTTCTGGGTGATAGAGAGGTCCTATCTCTCCAATACTTCCAACACGCCTCTAAAAATGATTTCGTGCCATGCATACATCATACGTACATAATGTACATGTAATTTGTCGTCTCATATATATATATACATATACTGTATATATTACGCACATATACGTACATGTATGTGTATATGGATCACAGATTTTGTGTTAATAAACGTGAAGACATCGAGAAGCTGAGAGTGTGTATTATGGTTATTGCAATTACATACGTATCTACTTAGAAGTGACCAATAGAATATACATACATACACATACATGCATACATACATACATACATACATACATACATATATGTGTGTGTGTGTGTTCGTGTGTATATGTATGTATTCATATATGGAGAAGGGTAAGGACCCAATCACGGTCATTCACCTCCATCTCTCTCTCTCTCTCTCTCCTTTCTCCTTTCTCCAGTAAGTAAAAGTCTATAATGAAAGGCGCGATGACACCCCTTGCCATATCAAGTCGCCGAAGACCAATGACAAAAAAAAAAAAAAAAAAAAAGCCAAGCACCAATTAACCGAAGGGGGCGCGAGTGATATCCACCGAACGGAAGGCGGGCGGGCGGGCGGTTACACAGTGATGTTAGCTGTGACGTCACTTGATAGTGACATCATCCCCGGCCGGCGATCGAGTCGACAGGGCAAGTGCTCTGGAAGGGTATTGGATGACCCCTCCGAGACACCTGAGACCCTTGGGCGGCTTCTAACAAACGCGCGCGCTCGCGCGCATCACATCACACACACACACACACACACACACACACACTTGTCTTCAGGCTGGCATTTTTCTGTTCGTAAATGAATGGAAAGGGGGATGAAATTTACACAAAAATGCGTTAATTAAAACAATATATATATATATATATATATATATATATATATATATATATATATATATATATATATATATATATATATATATATATATATATATATATATATATATATATGTGTGTTGTGTGTGTGTATGTATGTATGCATGTTTATATATATACATACATACATACATATACATACATGTATATATATACATATATATATATATATATATATATATATATATATATATATATATATATATATATATATACATACAGTATATGACGAAAAAGCCTCCATTGGAACAGCTTATCAGAGATATCGAGGCTTTCCATCAAGAGGGTAACCATGGGCGGCTGGTGATTTCCAATACAGCCTGCGTTGCATTTTCAAGTGCCTTCGGACTGTATAATAATAATAATAATAATAATAATAATAATAATAATAATAATAATAATAATAATAATAATGCTCCCATTCAGCAAGAGGAGGTTTCACTGAGGGCCTTCGGGACTCTCACCGGAGCCAAAGCTTGCGAAGCTTCTTGGATTGCCTCCCGGATCTGTCTCCGGTGATATCGCTTTGTTAATCTTTACTTTTTTTTTTATAATTATAAGGTTCATGTGATGAGTTTTATTTTTCGGGTTTTGTTAATAATGTTTAAATTTTGACAGTGCTCACCTGTATACTGGAGCGTAGTTCTGTTATTGTTACTGAAGTGAACACTTTCACATAGGTTACTGTTTTTAGCGAAAAGTAACAGTAAGAACAGAACCTTGATAAGAAACGTAAAGTAAAATATACGTTTAGCTAATAATCACACGTAAACTTCATTACAAGAGACGTACAGTGCAATTCACAGTAGGATCATGATCGCGAGTAAACTGCATTATTGTCGCCCAATTCCGATCATAAAACGGAAAACAAATATGAAGCTTCTAAAGAAAAACGAAAACAATGGAAACTTCGAGTAACCTTTGTCTTCCTGGAACTTGAAATTTAGTGCAAGTCCAGAACCTTAAAACAAAACTATTACTACTTTCTGATAAACATGGCTTTAATTAACAACCATATAGAGAGGCAACTGACCCGAGATTTAAAATGAGCAGTCATATCTTTTGATGAAAGGAGTACAAATGCTCTGTGTTTTGCAATGAATTCCCTCGGCGTACATGTATTAATTTATAGTTTTTTTAGATCATTTTTTTCATCCTGGTAGTTTTGATTATAGTTGCCAATAGAGGCTTAAGTTTCGCCAGATCGTCTGTATCTATACTTGAAGACCATCCTTGATGTACAGACTGTTTGGCCTAACTTGTTGCTTCTCATTCATCCTTTCTTTGACTGATTGGTCATCTCGCCATCTCTTACTTGATAGTAATACCTTTACTATCATTATAATTGTTTTTAAGACAGTTTATTTTTTCGCAATGACTGTATTTTTCTCGAAATCATCATCATCGTGATTATTTTTCAAAGCAAATTGCTTCACTTGAATGTTCAGTGGTGACGGAAAATCCACAAATTGCGCATGTAATATATTGAAATGTTTAGAATTCGTAATGTGTCACAAGCATCCAATCGTTAATTTTATTTCCCAACCATTATTATTATTATTATTATTATTATTATTATTATTATTATTATTATTATTATTATTATTATTATTATTATTATTATTATTATTATTATTATCTTAATGTCTTCTCAAAAAACATTCTTTCCCCCACACAAATTACCTTCTCGTCCTCGCCTGCGAAAAAACCCTTTGATGCTCGCGAGGGCATCTCTCCTCTTTTGTCTCCCAATAGCAAATCTCTCCTTAACAGCTAATTCTTTATTTTTCCCCTCGGTGGTGCCAAATTTCCCCTTTTTCCTCCCTCGGCCTGAGTCGGACAATAGGACCTCGCCCGGAGTGAGGAAGCGCCGGCGTGTGCGACATTTGGGAGGCGGGGCACATCTCCTCCAGGAGCCCTCCGTGGGAGGAACCAGTAGGTCTCGGGGGAGTTTTGGCGGGGGGAGGGGAAGTAAGGAGGTTGGGAAGGCTATGGTAAGGGCTGGATGGGATAGGGATGGTGAGGTAGAGGGGTGGCCTACCAAAAACACCGAAAAGGGAGATTGGGGTGGACTGGGTGCATCCTGGTGGGGGTAGGGTAGGGGACGGAGGGGGAGGGAGGAAGAGGGGGGAGGGGGGAGAAACAGGAAGATCAGAAGCAGGCCGCCCTTGTGTATGTCTGAACCCGCGTATGACAACCAGAGCTCAGACATAATAGAGTGGGGGAAGAATTTTACGTCCTCCTGGACACTTGATCTTCGCTAAGGACAACTAACCGGTCTCTCTCTCTCTCTCTCTCTCTCTCTCTCTCTCTCTCTCTCTCTCTCTGTGCCGGTCTCCGATTTACTGGGTCTCTGGTTAAGCCCAGGGTTACAGACCTCTCTCTCTCTCTCTCTCTCTCTCTCTCTCTCTTCATTATTGTGTTCGCTTTCTGTGGAGCTATTCATTCAGCGCCCGTGTTACGCATTACATTCATTCTTTTTTGCAATGTTGCTGCATTGTTACGCTTTCCCGTTCTCCCTAACGCAAGATTCTTTCATCATTTTTCTTTTAGTTAGATTTTTCTCTCTCTCTCTCTCTCTCTCTCTCTCTCTCTCTCTCTCTCTCTCTCTCTCTCTCTCTCTGTTGTTGTTTACTCCGCAAAATAAATTGTATCTTAGCTCAAAATTCTTCGTAAAATGTAATTTTTTCACAAATTACTGAGACAGTATTCTCTCTCTCTCTCTCTCTCGAATTCTTATCTTATCTTCTTTCACTCCTTATCATTCATCTTCTGGTTTAACCCTTTCCAAGGTAAAGATGAGTATCTTCCTGAATTCCCTCTTCCTCCTATCCACCCCTTCCTCGTCGTCCTCCTCCTCCTCTCTCTCCTCTCTCTCTCTCTCTCTCTCTCTCTCTCTCTCTCTCTCTCTCTCTGTCACACACACACACACACACACGGCCTTTCTGTGGTGGTTCTGTTACTCTTACGTATTAATTCTAAAGAAATGGTTAGACACAGTTTTTGCGTATTTATCATTAAGTTATAAGGTATTATAAGTATAGCTACACACACAAATGTACAAGAACTGCCAGTAGAATTGAGCGCGCGCACACACACACACACACACACACACACACACACACTCTCTCCCTCACATGCACACACATATGTATATATAAATATATAATATATATACATATATATATGTATATGTACAAGTACTGAGTAGAATTACACACACACACACACACACACACATATATATATATATATATATATATATATATATATATATATATATATATATATATATGTGTGTGTGTGTGTGTGTGTATATACATATACTCACACACACAAATGTACAAGTACAGCCAGTAGAATTGCACACACACACACACACACACACACACACATATATATATATATATATATATATATATATATATATATATATATATGTATGTGTGTGTGTGTGTGTGTGTGTGTGTGTGTGTGTGTGTGTGTGGGTTATTTGTTTCACTTGAAGTGTATGAAAATATTGTTTATTTTTTCCACTGTTTTATGGTGAACAGAAACATAAATTGATTCACTGTGTCTTCGGTATAAATAGTCGGTGAGTTGGGACTCAAAGATATTAGTAAGTTTCGTCGGGTATTTCCAAGTATTGCCATGATCGAGATATATAGTACAGAAAGCGACATCCAAGAAATTAGAAGGGAATTATTCCGCTGTAGTTTTCACTTATAAAGAATAAAAAACAGGATCTCACGAGAACACCCAACTTTCAAAGCGGCGGCTGTAATTTTTTAGTTTTCTGTAAAAGAAAACTATTGAGATGGCTATTTGTCTGTCCGTCCGCACTTTTTCTGTCCGCCCTCAGATCTTGAAAACTACTGAGGCTAGAGGGCTGCAAATTGGTATGTTGATCATTCACCCTCCAATCATTAAACATGCCAAATTGTAGCCCTCTAGCCTTAGTATATTTTACTTTATTTAAGATTAAAGTTGGCCATGGTCGTGCGTCTGGCACCGCTATAGGTGCCAACAACACAGGCCACCACCGGGCCGTGGCTGAGTGTTTCATGGGCCGTGGGTGAGAGTTTCATACAGCATTACAAGCTGTACAGAAAACTCGATTGCACCGAAGAAAGTTCGGCGCATTTTTTACTTAGATCGTTAATCTAGACGATTTATTTCGACGTAAAAAAAAGTTTTCATATCTATTTGCTCTAATTAAGGTTCTTCACGCTACGTTAAAACATGTTGTAAACAAATGTCGGCAAACTGTCGCATACATATCACGAGCAGGTTGAAAACAAGTCACTGACCGTAAGTGGAGAAGCACTGGTTAGGACTTAGCAAGTCTTTGAATTGTATTCAACATGTTTGTGATGTGTGTGTACGATAAGTCACAGACGTGTGTTTAAACATTCCGTTTTCAACATTCCGTAGGCCTTGCAGCAGTTGCTATCTCGTCTTAAGCTTCGAAGGAAACACACAAAACTGCTCATGCAATGCAAGTGCAAATATATCAGACTAATGGCCGAAAATAATTAATGCTTTTTAAGAGCTGTACCTGGTTAATATTTGTCCATTTTGTAATAATTTCTTCATACGTCGTTTTATAAGAGGCAATTGCTTTATACCATGGACAAGGTATTATCGCCTTAAGTGTTCGTACGTACGTGCTTTTCTTTTTAATTCGTTGCAAGTCCAGCTTGCACAGACACAGAAAACATTGACATCATGACTTTCTTTGGCTATTAATCTACTGGTTATGTTTCTTTGGCTATCAATCTAGTGGTTGTTTCTTTGGCTATCAATCTACTGGTTATGTTTCTTTGGCTATCAATCTACTGGTTATGTTTCTTTGGCTATCAATCTACTGGTTGTTTCTTTGGCTATCAATCTACTGGTTATGTTTCTTTGGCTATTAATCTACTGGTTATGTTTCTTTGGCTATCAATATACTGGTTATGTTTCTTTGGCTATCAATCTACTGGTTATGTTTCTTTGACTATCAATCTACTGGTTACCTTTCTTTGGCTATTAATCTACTAGTTATGTTTCTCTGGCTATCAATATACTGGTTATGTTTCTTTGGCTATCAATCTACTGGTTATGTTTCTTTGGCTATCAATATACTGGTTGTTTCTTTGGCTATCAATCTGCTGGTTATGTTTCTTTGGCTATCAATCTACTGGTTGTTTCTTTGGCTATCAATATACTGGTTATGTTTCTTTGGCTATCAATCTACTGGTTATGTTTCTTTGGCTATCAATCTACTGGTTATGTTTCTTTGGCTATTAATTTACTGGTTATGTTGCTTTGGCTATCAATCTACTGGTTAAGTTTCTTTGGCTATTAATCTGCTGGTTATGTTTCTTTGGCATTAATCTACTAGTTATGTTTCCATATAATCTGAAGAATACAATTCGGCAGGATTGGGAAGTTTGGAACTATATTGATGTGAAAAGTGGAATGTTAATATATTATAGCTGTAGAATGAGTGTTGAGAATGTTATTACAGCGAGGAGAATGTTGAATTTCATTGAAATATATTGCGGAAAAAATAAAATTAGGACTT
>NC_089741.1:47926857-47954357 GCF_040412425.1 Macrobrachium rosenbergii
TTTTTTTTTTTTGAGAGAGAGAGAGAGATTGAAAACATTATTTTACCTCAATGAGAAGGAGGAAGACTGAAAACTCTGTCAGATTCAGTTATTTTTTTGGGAGGAGGAGAGAGAGAGAGACAGAGAGAGAGAGAGAGAGAGAGAGAGAGAGAGAGAGAGAGAGAGAGAGAGAGAGAGAGAGAGAGAAGATTCAAAGAGAGAAAGATTCAAAGAAAGAGAGAAGATTCAAATAGAGAAAGATCAAAGAAAGAGAGAATATATATATATATATATATATATATATATATATATATATATATATATATATATATATATATATATATATATATATATATATATATATATATGTTGTTGCTGCAACCAACACCATTCTAATAGACAACCAGGCACCTAATTCACTGCTTAACCTAACACAAGATACAATAAATTCATCAGCAAACTGACTTAAATCGCTTCCTATTCCTATTCCCCGGAGAGGCTGAGCAAGTTTATAAGGAATGTCTGAATTAGGGAAATGTTCCAAAGGAATGGGAGTGACAAAAATATACAAATTTTAAAGTAGTTTGTATTTTTCCTAGGATACGAACCTATGCTTGCACAGATGGCGTACTGAGTGCAAAGCGCGTCGCAGCTGTCTGCTGACTTAAATAAAAAACAAAAGCATATCAGGTAGGCCCTTGATGGTTGAGGCAACTGCAAGAATTATGAGGTCATTACAATTTCCAGTACCAAGTAGACAGGAGAGTGACTAGTTTGGTGTAAAAGGTGGTCTGCAATAAAGGTGTGTTAAATCTTCTTGTACACATAATATCTTCGTAGGTGGAGTGATGTGTGAATTCGGCGCAAGTACGATACATGAAGGTGCAGAGTTGTGAGAAGAGAAAAGTGTCTGCAGAAGTAGTTGTGGAGGGAATGTTGAGCCAACTCTCCTAGATGGAAGTGAAATGTGGATGTTGAATGTGAGTGAGAGAAGAGAGACTGAACCTTGGAGATGTTTGTGTGATATAGTCGAGTAGGAACGACTGGTTGTGTATGTGTGTGTATGTGTATGTGTGTGTGTGAAATGTGGGGGTACAGTGAAGATGTGCTAAAAAGGTTTGCTAGGTAAAACAACAGTTCAGTGTTTTGAGAGGGTTCAGCCATATGGAGAGATGAAAGGTGGGTGTTTGATAAAATCATATAATTTGGAGGAGTTTGGAAATAGGATGAAAGGGAGACCTAGAATATGTTTCTGGAAAGCATGACAGGAGCAAAAAGACTGATTCCAGGGTAGCAAAAGACTGCATGCAAGATGGAAACGACTGGTAAAGTATGTGTGTGGGAGGGTTAGACGAGCTGCTGATGAGCTTTGTGAATGTTTATGAAGTGACTGGTGTTCTGGAAGTTTTCTGCATACGTCAGTGACAGTCATCTCGTTTTATCTTGGGCCAACCCTTGTTTGGGGAAACACCTTAATAGCAGAATGTTTGTCTCGCCAGCTAGAGGACCCAGGTTCATTTCCCGGGTGAGCTGGAACAAATTAGGCCTGTTTTGTTAAATAAAACCTTTTGTGCTTTTGTTGGCCTGCATAGTGAGTTGTGTGCTTGGAAGATAGTGGACGGTTGCAGGTTGTATGTGTATGTGTGTATATATATATATATATATATATATATATATATATATATATATATATATATATATATATATATATTATATATATATATATTATATATATATATATATATATATATATATATATATATATATATATATATATATATATATCTACGGCCACCAGACGTGAGGACAGAAAAAGTCCTTGAAAGCTTGTACATTTTTTTAGTAGAAATATCGCTAGATACCATCCTGCTTAAATCTTCATAACATCGGAGTTTTTTCCGATTCTCGTGAGTTAATTTCTGGTGAAAAATACGCAGACTTCTTTCTTCCATTTATATGTATCATACTACTGCATATTAAGTTTTCTAAACCGCACGCGCATTAAAAGAAAAATCTCAACCTTGCTATCATTTCGCGTTTTCCGTCTTCGCCAATCGCAGGCGGCGTACACCAGCCGGCATTCCAACCGAGCCTGATAACAGAGCGAAAAAGGAGCAATTTTATTTGTTCCCGATCGGGATCAGGTAGACGACAGGTATCATAATGAAGAAGGCGGGTAACAAAAAGGTCGTGAGCAGAGAAGAGAAAGAAAGAGAGAGAGAGACAGAGACCTCTCCCCCTTCCCTATCTCTCCCTCCCCTGCCCTCCAAAAGGAAAAGTGCATTCTAGCATGAGGGTCAGCAGATTATCCTCCATTAGGCAGCCTCCCCGGCTCGAGTCAATTGTTTTCGCTGCGTCCAGCCCTCCCCCGCCAATCTTGCTCGACATCGTACTCTTGTTGTTGCGAGTCGTCGTACCCGAAGAAGAATCTCATTCCGAGAATTGTTTTTCTGAAGGAAGAGGAATTCGAATGCGTACGGTACACGCTGATGCTGGGTAGCAGTTGGATGCGAAGGACGTGCTTGGATGAAGGGAAGAGATAAAAGATAAGGAACAAGCATGGGTAAACAGAGGATTGAGAAGATTCCGATGCAATAATAGTAAGAGTTCATCATGATCGTAATAGTTGAGTTACTTTAGTTCTTTAATGTGATGGGAGAATATTTGTATATTTACTACTGGTAAATGTCTGACTTTTTTTCCGCACTGGCAAAGAATCGAAAAATATCTTCTCTCTCTCTCTCTCTCTGTACAACAAATTTTGTTTACTCTTTCTGATGAGGATGAACAAAACTTTTCATTTTCTCTTTGATGAGACTGAGCATACTCTCTCTCTCTCTCTCTCTCTCTCTCTCTCTCTCTCTCTCTCTCTCTCTCTCTGGGTGCGCATGCTCTGGGTGCGCATGTGTAACAGGAGGTAAAGAAAATTTCTCCTACACTTATCTTTCGAAAGAGGATTTAAATCTCTCTCTCTCTCTCTCTCTCTCTCTCTCTCTCTCTCTCTCTCTCTCTCTCTCTCTCTCTCTCTCTCTCTCTCTCTCTCTCTCTCTCTCTCTCTCTCTCTGTCCATGAATGTAAGAAAACCTCACAAAAGTCAACAGAATTTGAAGAAAGTGACTTTGCTAACAGAAAGCGACAGTTGCTAACAGAAAGCGGCAGTTGCTAACAAATAGCAACAGATCTGAGAGGCTTCCATCCTTAAAACAATGTCTAATCTTGACCCTTTAATAGAAGAGTTTTCAAGTCAAGATTAATACACAGTCTTCAAGTAAATATGCATTGACAACCTTTAATCCAGAATCAGGCAGTCAGTTTTAACCAAGGATGGACTTGGATTCACTGTCTTGGCGAATTTATTCATTGCTAACACGAAAACATGCACAATAACTATTGCTTTGAAATGACTATACATACATTCATGTTTGGCTACATGCATACATAATGATTACTTTGAAATTAGTATATATACGTTTATGTTTATACATACACATACATACATACGTAGCATAATAAAAACATAATGATTTATTTGAAATTAGTATATATACGTAAATGTTTATACGTATACATACATACATATAGTACCTACACTTAAAACAAATGGAAAAATAATACGGGGCTACATTTGCATGTGATAAAGGATGACGCGATGAATTGATGCCTTTTACATTTCACAGTTATGCTTAAATTTGATGATTTCTGTGCCTAATTGCTGTTCGTGATTTATAATTACTATACATAAATTGTAATTTAAATCATTCTCTTCTTGTGTCTGTTAAGGAATGGAATGGAATAGAGAGTTTAGGCCAAAGGCCAAGCACTGGGACCTATGAGGTGATTCAGCGCTGGAAAGAAAATTGAGAGGAGGTAGGTTTGAAAGGTGTAACAGGAGGGGAAACGTCGCAGTTGCACTCTGAAATAATTGTTAGGAGAGGGTGGACAGCAAGATGGATGAAAGATCATGTGAATGGAGGTAGAGTAAAAGGAAAGAAAAGGGGTTGCAACTAGGGGCCGAAGGGACGCTGCTAAGACCCTTAAGTAATGCCTACAGTGCACCCTGTGAGGTGCACTGACGGTACTACTCCCCTACGGGGTGGGTCTGTTAAGAACTATTTTTTAAGAACGTCCCTATTTAAAAGGCTTAATACAACTGCTTACAATTAATAATCCTTTTGATTTTATCGTGGCTTAATAAGTTTAGTATATGGGATCATTGGTATATCAATTAGCTCATCCCCCGAAATGCCATCGGTGCACTACGTGGTGCACTGCTAAGGGTCAAGCATCCTTTCGGTCCCAGCTGCAACCCCTTTCGTTCCTTTACTGTACCTCTGTTCATATCATATTTCCTTCTTACTTTCCGCCCTCTCCTAACGATTGTTTCATTGTGCAACTGCGAGGTTTACACCTTATCAAACCATTTTGACTTTTAATTTCCCTTTCATCGCTGAATGATCTCATCGGTCCCAGCGCCTAGCCTTTGTCCTAAATTTTATATTCTTTTATCAATTAGTTCATACAGCAAAGTTGGAGACCATCATTGTTTTATGCTTCTTTAGTTGTGGTTCCTAATATTAATTTGGAATGAATTAGTACTAAATAACATAGAACAAATATTATGCATGTTCCTTTTTTTATCAGACCTCTCTCTCTCTCTCTCTCTCTCTCTCTCTCTCTCTCTCTCTCTCTCTCTCTCTCTCTCACACACACATACGCACATGCACATATGCACAAAATTCAAATATTGATTTTTGTTTGACGCTGGGGAATTATATGGAAAATCAAGTTCTCTCTCTCTCTCTCTCTCTCTCTCTCTCTCTCTCTCTCTCTCTCTCTCTCTCTCTCTCTCTCTCCTCATATGCACGAAATTCGAACATTGATTTTTATTTGACGCGGGGGAATTATATGGAAAAATCAAGTTCTCTCTCTCTCTCTCTCTCTCTCTCTCTCTCTCTCTCTCTCTCTCTCTCTCTCTCTCTCTCTCTCTCTCGGGGGGCCTGGTCCACGAAATAGCAAAAATCAATGCATAACATTCACTCGTCATTGAAAACGTCGATAGGAGACTGGCCTGCTGTCAATCATTCAAACCCTAGTGGAGTTTTAGACAGTCGAGAAATATTATTGGAACAGTAGCAGGGATATGTGTGTGGCTGCGATTAAATATTCAAGAGGAATAGGGAAATCACATCCCATGCACATACTGTAGGGAAATATATATATATATATATATATATATATATATATATATATATATATATATATATATATATATATATATATATATATATATATATATATATACATATATACATACATATACATATATGTGTTTAAAAGTGTATACATTTCACTACTGCTTTGTACATAATGAAACTATATTTTTTATCTTTAATCAGATTTATGTATTATGCAATTTCATTGAAAAAAATTCTCAGATTTTAGGTTAATTTCTTTTGTTGATATAATGCTATAAGAAAAGGGGACCGTCTAAGTTCTTTCTTTTGCAGATAAATACCATAAGAAGAAGAGAAAATATTAAGAATAGAAACAAACTATAAAAAGAACAGAACAGAGGGTCATTCATCACCTGTCACATCACAGGTAAAAACTACGGAAAATGATGAAAAGGTGTTATAGTTAAAAAAAAGAGAACTAGGAATGTAACATAGCTTTTGCACTACTATATTAATATTATTACTGGAATCATTTTAGTTACCAAGAGTGTTTTGTACCAATACTTTATCACTATAGTCGATGCATTTTAAGAAACTCACTCGGCCATGCCCCCTTCCCCTGGCATCGCAGATAATGCATGACATTATCGTACCGCACTCTCTGACGATATCAGATGCTGCTTGGCCACGACAATGATAACATCAAAAGGTCGTTCGTTCAATAACTAAAGGAGACTCTAGAACCTGTAAATTGGTACTTATTTTTGTGCCAGTGTTCTATCAACATACTCTATAAAGTTTCCGGAGATGGGTAGAGGAGTCCGGCTGACGATAAGGACAGTGTTGCCGGCCATATGAGTACATCGTGAAAGAGGGGAGGGGGTTACACTGGGGTGGCGGGGTGAGGTAGGGAGTACGTGGGCGTGGCCGAGTGATATTCTTAAAATGCATCGATTATAATTCAAGTACAAACTCTCAAAATATTAGTTGCATTCTTCAGACTTTCCAATCCTTCTGTATTTGTGTATGAGTGTTGGTCAAGGCATATTTCCCTTTGACCTTTTTACATTACAGTTGTTTTTGTTTAAGATTTTATGTTGTTTCATTTCCAAAGTCGTCATTTAAAACCAGTCCTTGAAAATTTTAATCGAGACTTAAATCAATCTCTCCCCATCGTGGTTGGGGAGCAATTAAACAGTTGTTTTTGGGATGAGCACTTTGGTCCCATGAATAATAGCATATATATATATATATATATATATATATATATATATATATATATATATATATATATATATATATATATATATATATATATATATATATATATATATATATATATATATATATATATTTTGTGTGTGTGTGCATGCACGTGCTAACAATAACATCCTTTCTTGGGGATTCAAAACGCTGACCACTAAATTAGTAGATATTGCCTGCATTTTGAATATATATATATATATATATATATATATATATATATATATATATATATATATATATATATATATGTGTATCAATATATGTAAATATATATTATATATATATATATATATATTTATATGCATCAATATATATATATGTAAATACACAAGTTCGAATTGGTCGAAACTCTACTCAACTCCCACGTTCTCAAATACCATCCCGTGAATCTGATTTCCTCTTTAAGATCACGAGCGCGCCTTCCGCAAAGCAAATCCTCTGGGGACATTTTTCCTTTCTTTTTTCACCCGAGCTCAGTCCTCTCTGCAGACTGGTAAAAATGATTACTCGTCATCCCCGATATCTCTGTGGCACACGGGAGTGTTTGGCGTGATGTTTTGTGACCCCTGTAAAATTTTCATTTTTATTCTGACGCAAACGCCCACACTGGGATGAGTGGGTGAGTTTCTGGTGTAATATCAGATATTTTGTAACTATTAATAGATTTCGGTGTAGGCATTACTTATTTGTTCTTTGCAGCGTCCCTTCGGCCCCTAGCTGCAACCGCTTTCATTCCTTTTACTGTATCTCCATTCATATTCTTTCTTCCACCTAACTTTTCACCATCTCTTAACAATTGTTTCATAGTGCAACTGCAAGGCTTTCCTCCTGTTACACCTTTCAAACCTTTTTACTGTCAGTTTCCTTTCCATCGCTGAATGACTTCATATGTCCCAGCGCTTGGCCTTCGACCTAAATTGTATATTCGTTTCTATTATTATATTTCATGCACATGGCTTCATCTCTGCATTCTATTTATGGATTTTTGTTTAACGTTTTAATATCTAATGTTTATTGTTCAATATCTCCTACTTCTATTTGCAGTGGAGTTGACAAGGAATCTATTCCCACGCCTACTCGTTTCGTCCATGTTACCCGTGACCTATTCCAGTCTACTTTTCCCATTCTTCTTAAAGTCTCCTTATTTCTCCACCCTTCGCCTCCTAAATAATTACACTCAGTGTCTACTGTAATCGCTTATTGTTCATCTTTAAACTCCTACAGTTACTATCTACTGCTTGGCTACTTTGCTAGCTAATTATCAGTTTATCGTTTGAAGAAAACATGACGGTTTGGGTAGACGTTGATTTGGCGTATATGTGTGTTGATTTAAACTTAACCAGATTGCTGAATCTGCTCCCAAGTCATTAGCTTTGTTTATTCGTATTTTCATGATTCTATATTTATGTGATATATGTAAATTTCCACGGATTAGAATATCTTGAATCAGTACTAGGAGTTAGTGTCATTTATTTTGTAATGCACACAATGTCTTCTTAATTTTTTAATAATTTATATACTATTTGCACTGGAAGCCTTTAATCCGAAAGAGAATAAGTGAAGAAATTCTTAATCCCAAGGTGGATTTCGAATCCTTGATGGTTAGTAGCATGTTATTAGCGGTACAGTCATCATATTTACTTATTTCCTTCCAAATGAAAAAGCTTTCGGTGGAAATAGAGAAGTTGGAAGATCATTTTAGCTATTTCAATACATAATTTTGGTGTATATGATTAGTATACTATGTTTAGTGAGCGTATTTTCATTATTTCTTTCAAAATCGGATCTTAACCTCATGGGTCATATTTTGAATGGACTTGGCATTGGTGGTCTTATGATGATATCAGTATTCTATATTTTAATTTATTTAAGTAGGAAATGTCTTGATTCCTCGTTGGACGAGTCGATATCGTTCTCGGATAGCACTTTGCTGGGCCTGTGTTCGATTCTCCGACCGGCCAATGAAGAATTAGAGAAATTTATTTCTGGCGATAGAAATTCATTTCTCGCTATAATGTTGTTCGGATTCCACAATAAGCTGTAGGTCCCGTTGCTAGGTAACCAGTTGGTTCTTAGCCACGTAAAATAAGTCCAGTCCTTCGGGCCAGCCCTAGGAGAGCTGTTAATCAGCTCAGTGGTCTGGTTAAACTAAGGTATACTTAACTTAACTTTTTGTGAAATTAAAGGAAATAAAGTGTACTCGAAACCCAAGACTTAACATAGGAATCATTTATTTAGAGGCCACTTTCACACATTACATCATTTTTATACAGTAGTTCGCAAGATGGAGAATGGTACAGTGACTATGTACATTATCAATGTTTATCTAAAGTTTTATATTTTGAGTAAATATATAAAAAAAATGTATCCACCATAGGGGATTCAAGACAAAAAAAAAGATAAAAACAAAACAAAAACAAATGTAACAATGAAATACAATTAAAGCTTTGACATAGAAAAAAATGGTGCCAATTTACAAGATAACATTATGTTTATTTGTGATTAGTTCTCCCTTCTTACTTATAAATACACGGACTTATTTTCCATGGTCATTATGTACAAAAAGAAGCATGCTAGAAGTAGGTACAAGTTATAACGCTCTTTGTCAAAAGTTAAAACCAGAAAGAAAAACTGAGAAGAAAATCGTTATGGAGTCTTTGCAGCTAACATACACACAGTTTTAAGTACACAATGTATAACACCCAAAAAGATTTTTTTTAGTTTTTTTTTTTAAGATTTTATTTATGGTACATGGATATATTAGTCAATATTCCTACACCGAGTTTTGTCACCATCCAGTCTGGATTGATTGAACGCTTTCGAACATGTGAGTACGCTGGCGCTTTTCCGCCAGTTCGAATAATGCTGTGTTGAACACGACTTGGTAACCAGCTGGAAATGCTGGAACTGTGTGCATTTGCTAAATGTCCAGAAGGCTATTAGGAGGTAAAGACATTTTGCGCTTATCTTTCATTTGTTTTGGTTATGGAAACGCATCACATTTCCAATCCTTAATTTTATCTTGGTTCCTGAAGCGTTTGCGACGCTTCACACTTCATTCTTGGTTCTGGAAACCATTGCAATAAGTCATTTCATTTTTCTCACTTTTATGAATGTCCTTTTAATACTTTCTATTCTGATTCTCTTTTTTTTCTGGAAATGTTTTCAACACATTAAACCCTAATCATGATTCTAAGAACGTTTGCGACGCTTTTCATTTCTCTTCTTCTTCTTCTTGATTCTGGAAACGTTTTCAACACCCACTTCTCGCGGTACTGGAAACGTTCACGATGGTCTTCATTCCTTTTTCCAATGATTCCGGAAGTTTTTGCAACACGTTACATTCCTGTATCTCTTTGTTCAGGAGGCGGTTGCAAAGCTTTCCATTCCATTTTTTTCTTCTTAATTCTCTCCGAGTTCTGGAAACGCTTGCAATACTTTCCATTCCTTTGTCTCTTGGGTCTGGACACGTTTCCAGCAGCGGTTTTGAGAGCTGACATCATTCACAGATTCCTTTCTCTTGGCCTCTTCAGCGCCAATCAGAGACATCGAAATTATTTAAGGATTTTTCATATTGGCGTTCTTGTAGTCTGCTAGCGTCTCGCAAATCACCACAAGATCCATTTATATTATTTCCTTTTCTATAAATTTACAAAGCCATCATTCGCATCCACAAGTCTTTTCCATCGGTTTATTGTATCATTTTTCTTTCTTGCTAATATATAGATCTATTTATAATTGTTAGTTCAGTTCAGTTCATCTTGTACCAAAACACTGTAAACTGGTTTCCCTTCGTCAGGCAAACATGGCTTTTACATACTAATGATCAGGGTCCAGTCGTGTGTTTCCGGGTCACAGTATAATCTTGACTCTGGGTCTCACTCGTCTATAAGCGAAACCCATCAGAAATTTGATTTTTAGTCTCTTGTAGGTGTGAGGAAAAACACCTCGTTTTGTGTAAAAAAAAAAAAAACTTCAGTCATCAGGTCCACTATGTTGTTTCGCGGAACTGTTGTTCTATATCAATGTTCACAGAACATCGTGAACTCTGATGATGAACACCTCACCCACTACGTACGAACACCAGGGCAGAGAAATCGGACGAACACCTGACTACACGATTTAGCATTGATAAAACACTCTCTTCGACACCTTTGAAACACACTCTAGAGTGTATCTACACCTGTAAACGCGTTTCAACACGATCGGGCGCGTCTCAACACGCTTGAACACGCTCCGACATGCGGCGGCATGTTTCGACGAACTGGGAGAAAAAGAAACTGGAACGGGAAGAGAGAATAAGAGTTGAGTTGGTTGGTAAAGAAAGGGACGATATGATAACGACCATCTTCTTCAGTTTCTTCTTCTTCTTCTCCTTCTCCATCTTCTTCTTCTTCTTCTTTGTTCTCTCTTCGCCTCTTTAACTAAATCGCTGTCACTACCCTGGGTTTCGGCCATCAGGGGCTGGTGGTCGTGCTCAGGGGGGCAGTCATGGAGTCGTCGGATTCCAGGTAGGACACGTAGGAGTCGCTGTGGACCGAGTCGTCGAAGGGACCGGGGTCGTACTTGGAGTCGCTGTGGGGGTGCTGTGGGTGCTGTGACTGCTGTGGGTGTGGGGGTTGCTGCGGCGGTGGCTGAGATCCTAACAATTCGGTGGCCGAACACATCTCGGCGCCGTAACCGTGCATCTGAAAGAAAAAAAAATTCCGTTAGAAAAATTAATGTTAGCTTTTAGACTTTTCTAATAAGATTCGACTACAGTAATTTACAGGACGATGAATCCCCAAAAATCTCCTTCATGTTGTTATCAATAATTTTTCGTTAATAGCATGTTCATGAAAATTGAATGCTGTAACTAGGATATGAAAGCCTAAGTTATGAAAACGACCATAAACAAAATATATATCGTGTATATAATAGATTAATTATTGCTGGCGCTTAAACCAAGTAATGTAAAAAAAAAAAGTAATTAATTTGGAATGAAAGGGGCGTTTAACTTGAAAAAAAATAGGGAAGGAATTAAAAGTATTTGTATGTTCTTGGTTATTCCATTCATTTACGGACACTCAAAAGAGAGCCTGGAAGTCTATTCGGATATTGGTTATTAAATGTAAACCATTCATTCTTGAATTACAGAAAACTGAAAATAGTCTGCGGCCCACAGCAATCTACGGCCCTGCGCTGAGACACAGACACGCAGAAACAAATTACTTTAGAAAATAGCACAAAATGACAGATTAAATTAATAGAAAGAAGTTCCACAGCACCCTTGCTAGATTTGCCCTTAGGAGTCAACGCCCCCCCACCCCCTCCGAGCTATAAACACCGGCCACCCCGACCCCCGGTCTCCTCCCCGGTAACCCTCCCTCGTAGTTACAGATATCCGAACAAAAGAGCAACGAGCCCCGCCGATGCGCCACAGCGACAAAGCTAAATCCTAACAACCGGACAACACAGTAATAAATCCCCGTGTAATCCGCAGAACACAGGGCTAATAAATACTGCAGTTTCGATGTAATCCCTCCCATGGGCTCCCCAGCACGTGTGTACGTCATCATCATCATCATTCTCTCTCTCTCTCTCTCTCTCTTGTTCGTGTGTACTTCAGTCTAAATTATCTCTCCTTCTGTCTGTCTTGTAGGTGTATACTTTGGTATAAAATATCTCTCTCTCTCTCTCTCTCTCTCTCTCTCTGCCGGCATATACCTAGGTATAAATCTCTCTCTCTCTCTCTCTTGCCGGTGTATACCTAAGTATAAATTCTCTCTCTCTCTCTCTCTCTCTCTCTCTCTCTCTCTCTCTCTCTCTCATAAATCTCTCTCTCTCTGCCGGTGTATACCTACATAAGTATAAATTCTCTCTCTCTCTCTCTCTCTTTATTATATTTCATCATCAATTCTGTCAATCCATCAATGTAGTTAATAATCATGAGTTCATTTCCAATATCTTATTGTTTCTATCTATCCTATCCCTAATCTTTTTTCTCTTTTATTGGTTCGTTCATAATTTCCTCCCTTTAGCCAGCAATTTATTTCCATCTTTCATTTTCCATTCCCGTGAATTATCCTCCATTTCATCATTTCTACCTTTCATTCCTACGCCACTTTACCCCTTTTCGTTAATTACTTCCCTCACCCTTCTTGTTAATTATTTCTTTCCGCACCATTACCTTTGCTTTTTTGTGAACTGCAAAATATTAATATTGGATTGTATTTCTCATTTTTTATTTTGCTTGAGAAATTCAGTGTTTTAAGATGAATAATAATAATAATAATAATAATAATAATAATAATAATATAATAATAATAATAATAATAATAATAATAATGTTGACATTCGCAAACATTTTTCGTACATGTTTATTATTAGAGATGCGGTAATTACGCAAAAAGTATTAATATTGTGTTATTATTACTGGTAACCAATCTTGTCTCTCTCGCTCCGATCTTTATAGGTTTTTTATTTATTTTCTTGAGTCGTTAAGGCAGTATATGTATATATATACACATATACTCGTATATACATATATACACATATATATGTGTATATTTATATATTATATATATACAGTATATATAGATATATATAAAGGTTTTGGAATAGACAATATGGGAAGATTTTCAAGCCGAAAATTAGACAACAAGTACAAAACTCGGGGACTACGAAAATTAAAAGTGGAAGAAAAAAAAAGACGAAGTATTAAACGAGAAAGTCTTTCCGTGTAATAAAATAAAAAAATAAAAAGAAACGAAAGTGCGTCGTAACGAAAAGAAAAAAATAAAAGAAAAGAAAAAACGGGACTGACCTAATAAAAGTAGGCAAATATGTAGGAAGGGGTTGGGAGGTTGGATGAGGACGCGTTCTTTTCAGAAGACGAGGGACTCGCTCGGGCTGGGCGTGTTCCTTTCGTTCCATAGGTTCTCGCAACAGCGATGCTGCAAGAAATAAACAAAGGGCTTTCTTTTGGTGGCGTTCTACTGACTCTTCTATGTTTAAAGGGGGGTTCATTTGGTGGCCAATTCATATAGAGTGAGTTATGTCGTTTGCGACCAAAATTTAAATCGGAAAATGTATCGCTTTCGCTCAAAAATTTAAATCGGGTCTAACGAGTTTGAGAGCTGCTGGGAAGTGAGGACAGTGCCTCGTGTGGTATTTTAGATTTGTTGTTATTTATATGGAATCTGATTCACGCTTATCTATAGCAACTAGGGGTTTAGAGCAAATTGGGACGAAATCTTTGTTAACTGATACAGAATGAAAGCAACTTTACGTCTTCTGCCGTATGGTATTTTAAAGGTTTTTTATTTATTTATAATAAATCATATTCGCGCTTCATTTATATGAACTTGGAAGTGTAGGTCAAATCGAGCCGAACCGTTTGTAAATTGAGACGGAATGAACGCGACCTTCCGTCTTCTGTCTAGCCCTGGTCTAATGGGAACTAGAGAGACCGGGAAGAAATGCGGGCTTAAAATCCCGAATCATTTAATTTCCATATTTATTGTGGAAATCATCTTTTACGGAGGCTGCGTATTCGTCCGTGTCTGTTTGCATGTCTGACTTTCCACAAAATAACCCCAACATCTCCTAAAAACATAACAGACACCTCACACGTCTCGAACTGTCGACCTAACCGCTCAACATCTCCTCGCTGCTGGGAGAAAGGGAGCTGGTGACTGGTATAGTACATGTATACGCTGCCGGGGTCTAAGCGATGTCAGGCAGGGCGACCGATCGAGACTACGGTCTACCCCAAAGCCAAATCAAAGTCCTTCAAAGAAGGCATCGTGCTTACCCCATACAAAAATGGGGAAGAAAAGCACGTTAAAAAAAAAATATATCAAAATGTTACTACAGTATAATCTCCAGTTGAAATTTTGCGAACGATTGGGGAATGATCACTCGAACAATTGATCATACTTTGATACGAAATTCGGATCCGGATACGAATCCGGTAGAATATTTTCCATCGGTAGCGGAGGTCTGCTGTGCTCCCGGTCGTAGATTCCTGAGATGTATGCTAATATTGCACCAGCCCCGGTTTTGTTGCCATCCTACCAACTCAGGTTAGATTAGGCTGGGTTACGTTACGTTAGACTGGAAACTACTGGAGTAATTTGGGTGCGGGAAAGATAATGAGATTATTTTCAAGAAAATTCTAAGGTTAGTTTTTAAGATATGGCGTCCCGCTTTCTCAAGGGAAAGATCCCGGTACTCGGTTACATTCGGGAAAATGCTTCCCGGTCCTCTGAAGAAGGAATAACGTGTTCGTTAACGAGAAGTCGAATGACTGCGGAACGGCGGTGTTCTTTTGGGAAAAGGTGCGTTCTTTTGGGAGGCGTGTTCTTTTGCATTTGAATGTGGGGAGGGGTGGGGAGGGGGATGGGCGCAGGATTGGTTCGTTTTAGATCGGGAAATTTGTTCAGATGACTTGCACGATAATTATCTGAAATGAAACGACGGCAAATTTAGGAGTGGGTGAGGGGGGGGGGGGCGGCATAGTGCATTGAGTAGGAGGGTGGAGTGTCCTGATACCTTAACCCAACCCACCAAAACACCGAGAGTTACTTAGGATGATCCTTTCCTCCTATCCATATCCTATCCAACATAGGATATTAGGAGTCATCCTCCTTGAAGGGCATGTTAGTTCAAAATGTTGTAGATGTGATTTGTTCATTAACTTGTTGCTTGTTGTTTGCTTGAGAAATTAGAATTCGAATTTTTTTATGTTTATGAGAACTTTAGGTTTAAATAAACAAATCAAAACAAGAGCGCAAGTTATACTAACAGGCTCTCTCTTTAGGTTAAAAAATGCTTGTTCAAAGCCTTCCCAAACCGGACATGGAAGGTTAATGCCATTTCATCGCTCTCCCACTTTATTTGATTTACATTAATGAAGGATTTGTATGACTTCTTTTTACAAAACTTACACAAACACACACAAACACATACACATATACATATATATATATATATACTGTATCTATATATATATGTTTGTATACATATACATATATAGATATATGTATATTTATATATATATTACATATACAAATATAGGCACACGCGAAGGCCCGATATAACAAATCACACCCACCGGTCACTCCCTCACAGAAGACCAAACTAACTTCCTCCATTTCCAAGTCGAGAGAGTAGACCCAAACCTATCAGCTATCGGCGTCAACCAGCCATCTCTTCCAGTTTACGGAAGAAAAGAAAAGAGAGAGAGAGAGAGAGAGAGAGAGAGAGAGAGAGAGAGAGAGAGAGCGTCATCCCGACACCGTGTATTTGCCCCTTGGCCATTTATTTGCTCCTCTTGTGTTTGCCGGATCGCCAAGGGAGTCAAATGGCAAGGGCCGAGGAGAGAGAGAGAGAGAGAGAGAGAGAGAGAATAAAAAAACAAAGAAAAAAGGAAGGGTAGTTCAAACATTGACCTTGTGGCTACAGCGGAACTGCTAAAACAAACTCTGGGATCTGAGACTGGGTCAAGCTGTCAATCACACTTTGAAAAAAAAAAAAAAAAGACAAGTTCGATTGGCGGCGAGGGATTGGAAGTTTACCTTAATTGGGGGTTGGGAGAGAAAGGGGGGGACAAGAAAGGTGTCGAGGAGGTGTGGGAGGGTTCCAACAGATACTCGTAAAGCCAGACGTGCTTGCGTACTGCTTTCTTGTTTAGAATAATGGCCACAGATATTGAATCACCGCCTTAGTATGGATAGGATATGCATCGTACGATGCCCCTTAGATAAGATAAATCAAAAGTAATAAAATCCACAATTATAGAGTAAATTGTATCAACATGTAAAATTAATGTATACTAGTGGATTTTATAACATTACAGTTTTTCACGAGTTGGTGAATTTCTTAACAAATCAAGTATTGTTATTATTTTTATTATTATCGAATAAACATGATCCACTGACTTCACTATAATTAAGGTATACTCTGGTGCGGGATGGCAGTGGATCAAAGTGGTTTACCTAAATTGAATACTCACAGTATAAATACCTAAAAGATTTATTGCTTTCACATCAATAACAAATAGTGTCCGGAAACGAAATTATACATTTTTATCAATAACTGTTGCGTTCTTTACCTTAAACAAAATATATTGCGCCGAAGTTTCTTCGGCGCAATCGAGTTTTCTGTACAGCCGCTACAATGTATAATCCAGGCCACAGAAAATAGATCTATCTTTCGGTGGTCTCGGTATAATGTTGTATGGGGCGCGGCCAATGAAACTTTAACCAAAGGTTGGTGGTGGCCTATCCTATATCTTTGCCAGATGCACGATTATGGCTAACTTAACTTGAAATAATTATTGAGGCCAGAGGGCTGCACTTCTGGTATGTTTGATGCCCTGAAGGGGTGGATGATCAACGTACCAATTTGCAGCCCTCTAGCCTCAGTAGTTTTTAAGATCTGAGGGCGGACAGAAAAAGCGCGGACAGAAAAAACTGCGGACAGAATAAACTGCGGACAAAATAAATTGCGGACAAAATAAATTGCGGACAGAATAAAGTGCGGACGGACAGACAAAGCCGGCGCAATAGTTTTCTTGTACAGAAAACTAGAAACGAAAGTACAACTATTAGACAGTAACGCCTCCCGAAGTCACGACCTCTTTGAAAAGTGACTGAAATCAGTACTGTTTCGATTTGGAAGTATTGTTGTATTATTAACTACGACGCTTATTCTACAGGTGATAACCATATATCGGTTCTCGTCGTTTGCCTTTTTTCTGGGGGTTAGGGTTAACTTTATGGTAACTTCCTTTCAATCAAGATAAATTTGCGTAATAAGAAATGAAATGTTTACTGTCAGTCGATAGACGTGTATGAGAATTCCGCGTTTCCCTCTATTATACTAGCGTATATTATTATTATTATTATTATTATTATTATTATTATTATTATTATTATTATTATTATTATTATTATAAGCTATGCTTTCAGTAAATGATTCAGCTGTAGCATCGGCTCAATATCAGCAGATAAATTTTCCATGACCTTACCGGAATAAAAATCACAATTTCTCTCTTCTCTCACTAAGATCTTCCTAAATTTTTTCTCCTTACCTTTCCTCATCTCTCACCTGCCTACCCTCTCCCGTCGCCTTACGCCAGTTGAATAAAATAATCAATCAATCTCAATTCGTCAGGTAAGGTCAAGGATCTTGGAGGCATGATTTAGAAAGGCGAAAGGGAAGGATTTACGGGAGATAGGACATCTAGGATACATTCCTCCCCTGCCAATCCTCACCCTCCATCCTGGCCTGTTATTCCTCCGGTCTCTCGTCAGCCCCACAATCCTCTTTCATACTCTCCCTTCCACAATCATCACAATCCACTCATCATATCCTGCCTCTTTCCCTCACTCAGCATCCTTACAATTTACCGTCACTATCTCTTTGTCTAGGCCAACAATCAGTCCTCAATATTTCTCTCTCTCTCTCTCTCTCTCTCTCTCGCTTGGAACAAAAACAATCACCATCCACCATCTCACTCACTAACCTCACAATCCCTAACACCTCCTCTCTCCCTCTCAAAGCAAGGAAAAACTAACCCCCTTGTCTCGAATCAAACCCACTGCCTCTAATTCAGACAATCCCTTCCCATAATCCTATAATGTATATATATATATATATATATATATATATATATATATAATATATATATATGTATCAAAACCAGCCCCACCATTAACATCCACTACTCTCTCTCTCTCTTATGATGACAAAAACTTTTTTGCCAAAGTCGCAGCTCCTTGCATCTTCTGTTCATCATCTCCCAAAGGAGAAGGACCATCTCCGGACCTTCCCCCCAATTTCCAGGTGACTCATGTGTAGGATTTTAAGATCCTACGCCCACGCTCACTTTGCAGATCCTAATTTCAACGATGAGACACCGTTCTGTACTTGTTCCTTACGGAAGGTGACATCATCCTTGGTATTGACCTCGCTGGAGTCTTCATGTACGCTTGTATGCTTTTTTTGTCTTGTATTTATGGGTATTGCTATCAACCGGAGCTTGATGTACAGAATATATATGTATATATTCTATACATATATATATATATATATATATATATATATATATATATATGTATATATATAGGTATGTATGTATATATATACTGTACGCATTATGTACTTTATGTATTACATATATATATATATATATATCAATATATTTATACATATATAAACTTTTTATATATAAATATATGTGTATATATAATTATATTTTTATCTATATATATACACATATATGTATATATATGTGTATATATATATATTTTATATATATATTATATATATATATATATGTATATATAAATACATATACAGTATATGGTATATATATATATATAATATATATATATATATATTCATATATAATATATATATACATATATACACACACACATTATATATATATATATATATATATATATAGCAGCATTATATAATATATACATATCATAATTCTGACTTTTGTGCAGAATCAACCAAGTCAGAAGAAGAGAAAGAGCGATAACAATAACTATGCTTCATTTCAGCTCTAATGACCGATTCAGAAACACAGTATAAAGGGACAGAGAAAGTTACAGTAACCTTGCGGCTACACACAAGCGAACTTTCCTCTGCCTTTCTATTTCTTTCTTTTTTTGTGTGTGTTTATTTTGCTATAAATCGTCTGTATTAATTGTATATATATTTAGTTATAAATTGATACTTGTTAATAATCATTATAATTTATTTCTTCTTCTTCTTCTTCTTCTTCTTCTTCTTCTTCTTCTTTCTTCTTTCTTCTTCTTCTTTCTTATTCTTATTATTCTTATTATTATTATTATTATTATTATTATTATTTTTATTATTTGTGGCAGAAGTGTCATGAAGTTATTCAATTTTGCATATTTTTTTCTTTCTCGTATTTTGTTTTAACTTTTGTATCTGCAATGACATTATTACACTTAACCATAAGCTGAAATGAAGTATTATTATTATTATTATTACATATTATTATTATTATTATTATTGTTATTGTTGTTGTTAAAAAGTTGTTGTGTTGTTATTATTATTATTTTAACAGAATTCTGTTAAAAAGAATGTCAGCATTCATATTTTTATTAGAACTTGCTTATTATTATTATTATTATTATTATTATTATTATTGTCCTCCGAGTTCTCCTCCACCTCCCGCCCGCCTCCGACGGGGAGGGAGGGAGGGAGGAAGGAGAAACAGCTTATGTAAACAACAGCGGTTGAAGCCCGAACCCGCGCCACAAACGTCAGCAATAGCTAAACCGCAGGCTTCTCTCTCTCTCTCTCTCTCTCTTGCGCGCAAGGCAGCGCGTGAGCGCTGCCGCACTCAGATGCCAACAAACATTAAGTAGGCAAGTCTAAACAAACAAATAAACAGCCAATTACGACGGTCCGCCCCGAACACTTTATTGTTGC
Organism: Macrobrachium rosenbergii; assembly: GCF_040412425.1. Taxonomy (NCBI): domain Eukaryota; kingdom Metazoa; phylum Arthropoda; class Malacostraca; order Decapoda; family Palaemonidae; genus Macrobrachium; species Macrobrachium rosenbergii. Next base: position 47,946,738 of record NC_089741.1, read on the forward strand.
GGACGCATCTATTTACGATTCGGCCCAGGGGTCTATTACTTGGGGTCCAGATTTTCCGCAGGGCATGTGTGTGTGAGTGTGTGTGTGTGTGTGAGTACGTGCTTGCGCTTATAAGGCAGAGACAGACAGTCAAGCAGACTGTCAGAGATAGACAGTCAAGCAGACAGTCAGAGAGATAGACTGAGAAGCGAATAGGGAGGATAGAAATTCAGAAACAGCAACGATGATAATAATAATAATAGTAATAGTAACACTTCTAATGATTATACATAAGTGGATATGATAAACAGTGAGGAGTTATTATAGTAATTCCGTGTATATTATGAGAGAGAGAGAGAGAGAGAGAGAGAGAGAGAGAGAGAGAGAGAGAGAAAATTAAAAAATAAAAATAAGAGTGAGTTCCAGTAGAAGTAGTAGTAGTAATATATCGAAAAAAATTAAGTCAAAATCATCAGTAATCATTAAATGGATTATTATTTATATTATTTAGGAGGCTGCTTCGCGTAATTAATTATAGGTTATCTCTTATATCTTTCTTACTATTCCTCTCTGTCATTTTTCTCATTCCGTTGTCGGTCAAATGGCGAAATGTTTACCCCAAATTTTGTGTCATCCTGCTCTTCCTGTAACTTGACAAGTATGGAAAGAACAACTGAAGTTTCCTTACCCTAAAGGAGACATAGAGCTGTATATGGGGCAAATACTCGCTAGACAATGTTTTCAGAAATAAATAATAAGGAAATTTTAAAATATAAACTAATAACATTAATGCCGCAGAGGCAGTAAGTATGTTTAATGAAATGTATTATTAATATTAGTGAAGCTTTCAGTTAGTTTCCACCTTTTCATTACATCTGGCAGTCTTTACTGTATGAATTCTGTATTATTATTATTATTACTATTATTATTATTATTATTATTATTATTATTATTATTGTGGATTGTAAAAACAGCAGCTGGTAAATTCTCTACGCATCCCTCCCTACATCGCCACCATAAGCCCTTAGTCTTCCCCCTCCCCTCCCTCCCCTAGCCCCCCCTGCCATTCCCCCTAACCCCCTCTCCCCTTCCCCTACCCACTCAGACCCCTAAACGCCTCAAATATAAAAGGACAATTTGCGCTTGAAGTTCATTAGATTTCACGAACGCCTTCAAATTAGTCGGGCGAAACAAGGTCGGTTGAAAGATAGGATCTTGTTAGCTGATGGCTCGGGAGATAAACCGGCCCGGTCCCGGTGCTCTCTCTCTCTCTCTCTCTCACACTCACACTCACTCACACAAATGTATACCTAGTAAAACTGGAGGACAATAACAATTATTATATGAGTATTGTATCGCTAAGACGTATGTGATTATTATAAATATCTACAGACTGTACACCATAACTGTATACCAGTTGTACATACAACATGCAAATAATAACAAAAATACAACACAATTGTTTATAAATGCGGAGTTTTCACAGGGCTACGAACGAGAGTGACCGACATTTACATGATTGTTATGGGACTTGAGAGAGAAAACTGGCTCCTATTTCTTTTGGCTTAGTATAGGCCTATAGAAATATATTTTTTTTTCAGCGTAAGCAAAAACCTTTCAGATTTAATGACTACAAATATGTTAGCATCTAGGTAAATTTCTTATTGCTCTTGTGAAATTAATTAATATTACAAAAATTATACGACAAGGTAAGGCAAACTTCCATCGAAATAAATAAAGGGATAAATATATACGTAAATAATGCTTATTATAACCACTGGAAAATTATCTTGACAGTAAACAAATAAAAGAAAAACACAACTAGAATATCCCCAAGTGTTTTGGGGGATCGCGAACGGGAAACATCCGTAAACAAACGCAACCATTTCGAGACTGGACAAAATGAACACGCCCATATCCGCTCTGACTTGTGAGATTCTTTCACTGAAAATGTGACGAAAAAATTCTTTGTTTTTCCCCCTCTTAGAATCTTCCTCACATCCCCTTTTCCCTCCCACAAAGTTCTTTTTTCCATCTTCTTTCTTTCTCTCTCTTCATTTCGCTGGCATTTGGCAAAATAAACGAGATAACCATCATTGAAACTGGCATGTCAGCACACACATTACTTTTTTTCCCGTTTTACAAGCTGGTTCTTCTTTCTTTCTCTCTCTCTCTCTCTCTGTAAGTGCGCGCGCGTGGGTGTTTGTGTGTGTTTCACTCAAATCTGTACTCTCCTGTTTAAGCTTTCTCTCTCTCTCTCTCTCTCTCTCTCTCTCTCTCTCTCTCTCTCTCTCTCTCTCTGGTTTTACTTTATCTTTCCTTAATCCAATCCCTTTAGTTCCCCTCTACGGCCCTTCATTCTTTCTCCTATTTTTCGCGGAATTTCTTTCTCCGTTTTTTCTTCGCACCTTGAAACACACGCACTGGAAGAGATAAATCCTGAGAGAAGAGAGAGAGAGAGAGAGAGAGAGAGAGAGAGAGAGAGAGAGGAGGAAGTCGTAAAGGAATGAATGAGACAAGCAGACTAAAGGAAAGAGAGAAGAGAGGAGAGAACAGAGAGAGAGGAATGAATGAAAGAGACAAGCAAAGACTAACGGAGAAACAGACGACAGGAATGGAAAAAGCAAACACAGAGAGAGAGAGAGAGAGAGAGAGACAAACACAAGCAGACAGGAACGAAAGTGACAGGCAAAGACTAACGGAGAAACAGACGACAGAAATGGAAAAAGCAAACACAGAGAGAGAGAGAGAGAGAGAGAGAGAGAGAGAGACGACAGGAACGCAAAAAAGCAAAGCAAACAGAGATCAAGACAGACAAGTAGAGAGAGAGAGAGAGAGAGAGAGAGAGAGACTCGAGACACGGAACGAGCCCCGGTCGTCCCACGGTCCAATACCTCAGGAGACAGACAAGCACCGACAGGGGACGTAAAATGATACGACCGCCAACTACATAAATTAGGTCTTTAGTTTATTTTATAATCTGGTAAATGGTCGGATCGGTTTCTTTTACACGAATACATTAGGCCTGACTTGTTCTTCATCTTCTTCTTCTTCTCCTTTTCGCTCAGAGTTATTATGACACGCTCTGTGTATGTCATTCGGCGGTGGTTTGTTCGTGCGTTCATTCGTCTGCTTGTTTGTTTGTTTATGATTCTTATTCCGAATGCTTTTTTTGGTTTTGTTTGGCGTTTGCTGAATTTTTGTTTACCTAAAGAAGTTTTAGCGTGAATTTGATTATTGTCATTTCATGATATATGCATGATGCGTATGTATATATATATATATGTGTGTGTGTATATATATATATTTATATATTGTTACTGATGTCCAATTTCACAGTGATTATTGCTGTCATTCATCTGTGTCTCCCGTGTAGTCAAGCTACCCCATTTACGTATATCGTACTTAGATATATCTACACTGAACTGGCAAATCGTACTGCATATGGTCTGAGCTATTATTATTCTTTTTATTTTTACTATTATTATTAAGCTGCCCTTGTGAACTGGGAACACAGAGACCAACACGAAAGCTTTCCTTTGCCACCCACGGCTGCAAAAACACGGTTCATTCAAGCTGTCTTTGTTCCGCGCTAAGACGAAAAGGGCGTTCATTCAAGCTGTTTTTAACATGTACATACAAAAAAGCGTCTACTCATGATTGCTTAACTTACAAAACAGGGTTCATCCAAGATTATTTAACGTACAAAAACAAAGTTCAATCAAGCTTGCTTTACGAACAAAAGCAAAGTCCAATCAAGATTGCTTTACAAGCAAATACAAAGTTCAATCAAGCTTGCTTTACGTACAAAAATAAAGGCTGAATCAAGCTTGTTTTACGTACAAAAATAAAGGTTCAATCAAGCTTGCTTCACGTACGAAAACAAAGGTTGAATCAAACTTGCCTTGTTGCACGCCCTTCAAAAAAAGAAACTTTTCATTCAGACTTTCATTTAAATATAAAACATCAATCACAAAAGACTTCGTTGTTACAACCGCTCGTAAAAAAAAAGAATTAATAATAGTAATATAAAACTCTACTCCCTTCCAACGTAGTAGTGTAAAATAATCCCGGAAATTGAGGTGTTATATCTGTGCAGGATTAAAGAGGTGTATTCTCGTCGAGATTATCAAAATGTAAAATCGGATTTGACCTGGTACCGGGCGAGTAGCCTTATGCTGAATCTTGTTACATGTCCGCGTAATGCACGTGGCTTATGGATGTAGAATTTAATAATAATAATAATAATAATAATAATAATAATAATAATAATAATAATAATAATAATAATAATAATAATAATAATAATAATAATGAACTTTATTTTGTAATCAAAGTGTTTCAGTATATTTATTACGTTGATGTAGACGGATTTCAGGTACATTTATTATTATTATTATTATTATTATTATTATTATTATTATTATTATTATTATTATTATTATTATTATTATTATTTTCCGACGAAGTCACATTCACAGAAAATAATGCTCAATAAACGAAGAAAATTTTTTCTTGTTGACAAATAAAATTAAACGCTAATAAGCAAATAAATTCCTAAGTTAACAGAATTATATGAATCAAGCAAAAGGAATAAATCACTAAATACGAAACAGTCAGCAGATAAACAAAAGTTGAAGTAATAACTGATATATGATGAGATGAATGTAATAAAAAAATCATGGTTTCGTATACACAGAAATTGCACGATTTAAAAAAAAATATATAAGAAAACTGAAGCAACTCAAGTTCCTAAAGTCGATAAAAAAAAAGTAAATACAACTTAACCGAAGTTGATGAATGAAAAAAAAAATTAAGAGTCGTTAACTAATGCTAATGAAATGAAAATAAATAAAATAAATAGATAACTTAATGCCTGTAAGTTCAAGAAAATCTCCATTAAGTGAAGTTGCTTGAAGCAGAAGAAATTGTAAAGAAAGGCAAAATAAAATTTAGAAATTGCAAAATCCCAAAAAAAATTTATAGAAAAAAAATTAGTGTTTGCTTAAAGCACAAAGAAATTCAAAACAAAAAGAAAAAACAATTAAGAAGTTGCCTAATGCAAAAAAAAAAAAAAGAAATTTTAATCATAAACAAAAAACAATAAGAAAATTTTTTTATTTAATAATAAGAAAAAAAGCAACTCACTTGTTGTACGAGCTGCTGGTACTGGGGCGTGGTCGGATCGAGTCTCTCGAGGTCGTGGGTGAGGGCGAACTCCGTGAGGCTCTTCCAGGGCGGCTGGTAGGCCGTCACGTCCAGAGGCCCGCCCATGCCGATGCTCATGGGCGCGCCGTCGTGGCGTATGGGCGAGGACGCCACCATGGGAACGCCGGTTATACCTTGCAGCGCCATCTGCTTCTCCTGGAGGAAGCATAAGACAAACTTTTTGACAGTCTTGGGATGAGTGCACCGGTTAGGAAGGAAGGAAGGAGAAGAGGAGGAGGATGAAGAGAGACCAGAAATAGGAAAAGCAGTGACATGAAAAACGATGGAGAGAGAGACCAAGAGTAGGAAAAGCAGTGACATGAAAAAGGATGAAGAGAAGCCAGAAGTAGGAAAAGCAGTGACATGAGAAAGGATGAAGAGAAACCAGGAACAGGATAAGCGATGACATGAAAAAGGATGAAGAGAGGCGAAGAATAGGAAAAGCAGTGACATGAAAAAGGATGGAGAGAGACCAAGAGTAGGAAAAGCAGTGACATGAAAAAGGATGAAGAGAAACCAGAAGTAGGAAAAGCGGTGACTTGAGAAAGGATGAAGAGAAACCAGGAACAGGATAAGCAATGACATGAAAAAGGATGAAGAGAGGCGAAGAATAGGAAAAGCAATGATATAAAAACAATGAAGAGAGACCAAGAGTAGGAAAAGCAGTAACATGAAAAAGGATGAAGTGAGGATTATGAAAAGCAATGACATGAAAAAGGATGAAGAGAGGAGTATGAATAACAGTGATATGAAAAGGATAAAGAGAAACCAAGAGTAGGAAATGCAGTGACATGAAAAAAGATGGAGAGGACAAGAGTAAGGAAAACAGTGACATGAAAAAGATGAAGAGGGGAGTAGAAAAAGCAGTGATATGAAAAGGAAGGAAGAAAGGAGAGGAAAAGCAGCAACATATAAAGGATGAAGAGAGGAGAAGGAAAAGCTGTGACATGAAAAAGGATGAAGGGAGTAGGAAAAGCAGTGACACGAAAAAAGATGAAGAGAAACCAGAAGTAGGAAAAGGAGTGACATGAAAAAGGATGAAGACAAACCAGGTGTAGGAAAAGCAGTAACATGAAAAAGGATGAAGAGAAACCGGGAGTAGGAAAAGGAGTAACATGAAAAAGGATGAAGACAAACCAGGAGTAGGAAAAGCAGTGACATGAAAAAGGATGAAGACAAACCAGGTGCAGTAAAAGCAGTGACATGAAAAAGGATGAAGAGAAACCAGGAGTAGGAAAAACAGTGTCATAAAAAAGGATGAAGAGAAACCAGGGGTAGGAAAAGGAGTGACATGAAAAAGGATGAAGACAAACCAGGAGTAGGAAAAGCAGTGACATGAAAAAGATGAAGATAAACCAGGTGTAGGAAAAGCAGTGACATGAAAAAGGATGAAGACAAACCAGGAGTAAGAAAAGCAGTGACTTGAAAAAGGATGAATAGAGGCCAAGAGTAGGAAAAACAGTGACATGAAAAAGGATGAAGACAAACCAGGGGTAGGAAAAGCAGTGACATGAAAAAGGATGAAGACAAACCAGAGTAGGAAAAACAGTGACATGAAAAAGATGAAGATAAACCAGGTGTAGGAAAAGCAGTGACATGAAAAAGGATGAAGACAAACCAGGAGTAAGAAAAGCAGTGACTTGAAAAAGGATGAAGACAAACCAAGAGTAGAGAAAAACAGTGACATGAAAAAGGATGAAGACAAACCAAGAGTAGGAAAAACAGTGACATGAAAAAGGATGAAGACAAACCAGGAGTAGGAAAAGCAGTGACATGAAAAAGGATGAAGACAAACCAGGAGTAGGAAAAGCAGTGACATGAAAAAGGATGAAGACAAACCAGGAGTAAGAAAAGCAGTGACTTGAAAAAGGATGAATAGAGGCCAAGAGTAGGAAAAACAGTGACATAAAAAAGAATGAAGAGAAACCAGGAGTAGGAAAAGCGACATGAAAGAGGATGAAGACAAACCAGGTGTAGGAAAAGCAGCGACGTGAAAAGGATGAAGAGCGGCCAAGAGTAGGAAAAGCAGTGACATGAAGAAGGATGAGAAGCCAGGAGTATGAAAAGCAGTGACAGAAAAATAGGAAATTTATTTATTCATCTTATATTGTAGCAAGCAAAATAAGGTTGGCCTATTTGCTCTTTTTTTTTTGTAAGAAATTATCAGACTTCTTGACCGTGTTTACATACATGAATGATTTAGTAAAGGAGGTAGGAAATAGAGAGAGATTTAAGATGAGACATGGCCTAGTCAGGAAGGAAAGAGATGGAAAGAGAATAAGATGGAAAGAGACTAAGAGTTGCAATAGAAGTGACATGGACAGGAAAGTCAATTCTTAATCATACATTGTAGCAATTAAATTCTTAAACATGAATTGAAATTCATATTCCAAGTACAATGTTTAGAAAAATATTACACTATACCCTGAAAAA
>NC_089741.1:47959357-47964357 GCF_040412425.1 Macrobrachium rosenbergii
CAATGAGATACATTGGCCCCGCAAAGCAATTACGGCATCTCGGAAAAGCCGTCATACTGCCTTTTGTTTTTTTTCTCTCTTTTTATTCCTCCTCCTCCTCCTCCTCTCCCTCCTCCTCCTCCTCCTCCTCCCCGCTTCTCTTTTGCTAATATATATCTTTTGGGCAACCACACGTAACTCCATATATCTGATGGCCAGTTTGCCGCTCTCCCTAGATCGCATTTCAGCTTAGCATATGAGGAGGAGAGGACCTAAAATCTCTCCTCCTCCTCCTCCTCCTCCTCCTCCTCCTCCTCTTCTTCTCATCCTCTTCTTCTTCATCTTCTTCTTCTTCATCTTCTTCTTCTTAGTAGTTTTTCCTCTTTTCTTACTCTCGAGATCGCGTAGAGTTGGAGGAAGGAAAGGAAGGTGTCCTCTTTATCTCCATTTACTTCTCTGTCTTCCTTTTTCCTCTCCTTGTCCTCATTCTTAAAATAGATCTTTATTCTTCATTGTGTTATTGGAATTACAAGCAGGATGAACATTTCCTCGATTGTCTTCCCAGCGGAAGAAAACGAGGTCATCCTTTTCTCAAAATGCATAATTTTTCTTCTCGATCATCCGCTCTTCCTTTCCTTGGAGGAAGAAAACCGTGAAGTTCTTCCCTCCTTATCATGAAATTTTCTCTTTATTGATTTTTTTCCTACTTCAAGGTTATGTTGAATTGTTCTCCGCAATTTCTTCCTCATTCTCATTTCATTTATTCCCCATCTCGTGTTTTTTTTTATTTCTTTTGCTTTCGTTTCTCTTTCATTGATTTTCCCTCCTCTTCCAGAGGATATTTTATTCTATTCTCTTCATACTCATTCTTCCTTTTCCTCGAGTTTACGACCAAGAAAAATAAGAAGACAGCCTTTATTCATCTTCAAGCATAGACATTTTAGCTCTTCATTTTCTTTGTCATTTGTAAGTTAAATCGAACTGAGGAATGTAAAATTGTCCTCCTCCTCCTCCTCCTCCTCCTCCTCCTCCTCCTCCTCCTCCTCCTCCTCCTCCTCCTCCTCCTCCTCCTCCTCCTCCTCCTCCTCCCTCGGATATTCACAGGAGTATGGGCGAGGAATGATTAATTAGCTCTTAATTGAGGATAGTAATGGAGGGATGGATGCATCGCCTAATTTTGGGATGGAGTTGCACGAGAAACTTATCCAATTTTTGGAACAGAATTTAATAAATAGAGCAGTAAATACCTGATACCCATAAAACTTATTATTATTATTATTATTATTATTATTATTATTATTATTATTATTATTATTATTATTATTATTATTATTATTCATTAAAAAGAAAGGCCGTCTAGATGGCGTTGAATTGATATTGCAGTTTCCCAGTCTCTCGAATGAAGTTTGCTTGAGAGAGTGTCTTCTTCCGAGATATTATTAATATTATTATTATTATTATTATTATTATTATTAGCTGTCGTTTCAAAAATATACGTCGAACGCAAACTTTACATGCGAATAAAAATTACTTGGGACAAGAACGAAATCGACTTATAAAACAAGGTAATTAAGAGCCAAGTACTATAAGCAGATAGATGGATAAATGGAGTAAGTGGGTGGGTGGGTGAGGGTGATAGACGAATAGAGGGGAGGGTGTAAAGGGGGTAGGAATAAGTGGGCGGCAGAGGATAGAAGGCAAAAAAGGAGGAAGAGAGCGAGAGCGGGCCAGCCTCTAAAACGACCAGCAAGAAGAGCTCGCGCGTCAAATTTTCAACCAAATATTGACTCCGCTTCCTAATGACTTGGGTCTTTAGACCTGAATTGCCGGCCAAACATCCCACCAGGGGACGGTTTCATTGAAGTTTGCGATGGGTAGGGAAAAACGACACAGAGAGAGAGAGAGAGAGAGAGAGAGAGAGAGAGAGAAAATGTGTATCTTTTTAACTCTCTCTCTCTCTCTCTCTCGATTGGGTACGGGGAAGGGGAAGGGGGGATTGTCTGGTTATCTTGAAACTGCTGCGTCCATCGGTGGTCGTATACAAGATTCACATTAAGGGAGGGTTGGCTGGGGAAGGGAGGGGTAATGATGGGGGGAGGAGGGCCGGTGGCGGTGTTCAGTGACTCGTTGACCCTCCTCCCCCCTCTTCTTTCCTCCCCCCTCCCTTCCCATCCCCCTCTCCCCATCAGTGTTACCTGATCTGACCAGCCAACGTAAAGCTAAACACCGTCCGCGGGCGGTTTCTTTCTTTCATTTCTGCTGTCCTCTTTCGCTTTTTTCTTTTGTTTTTTCTTTCTTTTTATTCGGTTTACGACAAATATCTTGATTAATTCTAATTTCTTTAATTTATGCCGCAGTTCACTTACATTCGGAAGGCTTATATTGGTATTTTGCGTACTTGAACAAAATAAATGCTTATAAGTGTCTCGTCTTTATACCTTGGCAATTTTATTTTCATTAATATTTTTCTTTATATTTTAACAGTGCGTATTTTCTTTAATGTCACGGCTCAAATCCCCAATACCATCTTAATGACATATTTTTTCAAACGAAATTGGCATTTTCGTTTTGTGATTTAATTTTCAAGTTTTCGTGAAAATTCTCTCTCTCTCTCTTCTCTCTCTCTCTCTCTCTCTCTCTCTCTCTCTCTCTCTCTCTATCTATATATATATATATATATATATATATATATATATATATATATATATATATATATATATATATATATATATATATATATATATATATATATATTATATATATATACAGTATGTGCATATATATATATATATACATACATACATACATACATACATACATACATACATACATACATACATACTTAGATTAACTTCCGCAGTGCACCTCCTGCCTCCCCACTCCCCTCCATCCCAAGCGTAGCGGCAGCTACTCGTGGAATGAGTACCTCCCGCGTGAAATCAGCGCCACCTTCGACGAAATTCATACAAGAGACCGCAGCCTGCTGTTGAGAGAGTGCTACAAGGGTGATTAGGGATTGAAATGGACCGATGTGACTATATACGGATTGTTTTGTTTGCGTATGGTGGCCTCTTTTGATCCTGCTCTTCCTCCTCCTCCTCCTCCTCCTTCTCCTCCTCCTCCTCCGCCGCCCTCCTCCTCCTCCTCCTCCTCCTCCTCCTCCTCCTCCTCCTCCTCCTCCTCCTCCTCCTGTTTGCCTGCGTGTGTTTGAGATGGTCTCTGTTTGGTTAGTCTAAGACGATTCGTCGGTTTATTCGAGCGTGTGTGTTATTTGTGATAGAAAAAAAAATGTAGTTTTAAGTAGTCGTATTTCAAATTTTGGTTTGCCTTATCGCAGGATTGTTTTGTTTGTGTAGTAATTAACAAGATAGACCTCGTCATGGAACTTTTACTTTAATATTTGTAGTGTATCTGAATGTGATGTTGATAAATTTGAAATCCATTCATAACAGTTTCAAATAACGTGTTCATTGTCTTAATGAGAATGTAATTTCTGTAATGAACGCCATATTACTACCAACATGGTTTTTTCTGCGAATCCGTGATGCTAATTTGTAAATATGAATGCAGCAACATTTCAAAAGGTAAATAACGAGATAGACTTCTTTATGGAACTTTCACTTCGATTTCTGTAGTTTGTCTTAATGTGATGTTGATCAATTTGAAAACCCACTCATAACGCTGATTTGTTCCTACACAAATGCAAACCTTCGTTCTTACTAAAACCCCAAGTAAAGATCTTTAGGATTGTGTGTTAGGAAAAATACAAATTACTTAAAAAAATGTGCTATATTTCAAATGAGATGCTCATTATTTTAATGGGAATGTAATTTCTGTACTGAACGCCACTATTACTACTAATGATTTTTTCTGCGAATCCACAATATTAATTTATGTATCTGGATGCAGCAGCATTCCACTATCTTGAAAAATATAAGTTTAGCTGCTGAATTAACCCCTGATTTACAAACTGAGATACAGCAGCATTCCGTATATTAGAAGGAACTAAGGGATCCTATTTGATCCTCGGCAGGAAACAAAGTAAGCGCCATCCGGACTTGTGTGTTTGCTGACGCGTTCGTGCCCGAAGATCGGACAAACGCGCGGACTCGCATTCCCTAGCGCATTCTGGAAACTACTTCTCCGGCCGCCTCAACATTCAAAAGACCTCGTCTTTCATATCCAGGACAGAGGTTCTCGTTGGTTCCCGGACCTTCCAGAGACCTCCAATTTGTCAGAAATTGTAAATTAATGCAGTCAGTCATTGGCAGCATAACCAGTATTTCGACTTAATGCACCAGAGTGAAACGGAAGTCATTGTATGGGGTACCCAACTTAAAACCTTACCTGAGAACACCTGTTCTAGGCGATTCAAGTTTTAGTTCGAACAGGAATGGGAAAAGGGATTTAGGGGAGGGGACATTGTAGTATATAACACATTGTTCAGGGGTTTAAAATTGTTTGTCTTATGCAGTTATATTTACTGGAGTTTATCTCTGATATCTCTCTGCAATTGGAAAGCATCTTTCAATTGAATTTTGCTTCGTTTTGAGTTGCGTATATGACAGTGCCTGTGTGAGAGTGAGTGAGTGAGTGTGTGTGTGTGTGTGTGTGTGTGTGGGCGGGTGTGTATGTATACATACGTTGATATATACTGCATTAGAAAGGTGAGTCGTGTAACCCAAAATGCCTAAAGTACACTTTGTATACCGTTAATACATGCACCTTTGCATGCATGGATAATAGGAGGGAAAAAAAGAACAAATCCATCAGAGAGAGAGAGAGAGAGAAGTGGGAAGGGGGGCGGGGCGTTAAATGAAGAACCTTACGTGCTACGACAAAGAACCCAAATAAATTACGGCTCACCTCACATACCTTTTCCTGTTGCATTTGTTTCATGAGTATGGAGCGCTTTTTGTCCTTGCACCTCTTGTTCTGGAACCACACCCGAATCACCCTGGGTGACAGGCCCGTCATCTCCACCAGCTGCTCCTTCATGAGGGCGTCCGGACGGCAGTTGG
>NC_089741.1:47969357-48001857 GCF_040412425.1 Macrobrachium rosenbergii
ACACGCGTTAATTTTCTCTCGTCCTCCCTTAATAAATAAACTGGCGTGTTCGTCACATATTAGGATGCACAGGAGCAGAAGTTCCCAGAAGCGTCATGTAAGCCGGTGTCCACCGTCCAGCCTCCTGTAGTTTGCTAATTACTGCCTTTGTTGTTGCTTTCGGCTGAAGGTGCCTTTGTGGAAAGGCTGTAGTAATATTAATGAGGACTTTATGCTTACTACTATACAGTACAGTACCTGGATATGAATGTGTAGATGTGTGTATGTGTGTATGGATGTATGCTTATATGTCACTAAATAGCGTGTGACAATTATATTCTGCTAAGGCCGCAGGAAAAATAAAAGGAGTACCAAGCGCTTTCGTGTTATTTCAACACATTTTAGAAGTATAATGTATGTATGTATGTATGTATGTATGTATGTATGTATGTACGTGTGTATGTATGTATGTATTTATGTATGTACGTTAGGCGGATGCGCGTACGCACGAACTTTGAGACATCTAACTTATCAGATTAAGATGATGATGCAGAAAAGTATATATCTTCAAATACCAACCTGATATTCAGTTTAGAATTGTTTTAAATCAACTTTTTTTTTTGTGGAGGTCGCTTAACCACAATCGTACCGATAATCCCGCCCTTTGAGGGGAGTAAGATGGAAAGCGAAAGTAGAGAAAGAATTCCGAAGTTTGGTGAATAAGAGAAAGAAAGAGCTAGTGACGTTCGCAACCTTTTTCACTTCATTCCTCCCTCCATGAATTCTCAACCTTCGTGTGGCCCCCTTTCATTTTTTTCCAAAATTCCCGCGCCCACCAATAAAAACCAGAGGTACAAAAGGGTAAAATAAATAAATAAATAAAATGTTGACGAAGAAAACATCTTGGCTTTATAAGAACTAAATTTATTGCAAACTTAACAGTTATAATTATCTTAGTTGATGGATCTCTGTGGCATGATCAGTGCCTTAAAATAAATCACTGCACTACAAAAGACTGCAAAAAAAATAAATTTTTCTTCTGCCAGGAGAGAGTGGTGCATTTTATATAAATTCTGATTTCTAACAATATTTTGAAATGTATAATTTGTAACGGTCTGCTGTGGCCCCCATAAATTCTTGTCATGTCCCCCTTGGGGCCCATAGCCCCCCGGTTGAGAACCCATAATGCTAATCGAATCATTTGCCTACAAAAGACAGTCAGTTGTATTCGGAACAATTTTTTATTAATGAGTTACATCCAGGCCTGAAGCTTCTTTGTTATTAGGAGAATCAAGAATAAAAAAAAAAAGAAAACAGAAGCAGGTAATTATAAGAGATTATGTTTTACATAATCGATACCTAAAAACTCAGTCATTGATAAGATTATTCATGTACACGTTATTTACGACTTAGTTTCAAATAATATCATTTCGACGTTTTGACAGTAGTTGAAATATCCTCATAAGGCCTTTGTTCCTTCATAACAGCATTGATAAAATGTCCTAAAACTACTTTTCACTGTTCTGCTACAAAAAACTACTTTAATAAAAGTACTTTTCGCTGTTCTGTTACAAAATTAAACTTTATCTTCAGTTACATGGAATTGTAATCTGACATCATCACAACATACTGTAATGGGCAATCTCTCGTGCCTGGAATAGTTGTAATTTTATCATCGTCTTCACTTCCCTGAATCCTTATAATTCAGTAGCTTTGGTTTAGTGAACAGACCCTCTCTCACTTCAGTATTCAAATGAGTTCGCTATTGCATCATAATTATATCCTCCATTCCTTCATTTCTTTTTGATCCTCTAGCGTAAGCAAGTTAAAACTTTGTAACGACTCATCTCTGAAACTTAATAATTCAAAATTTATAATTTAACTAAATTAAAGACTAATAACTTCACGCTTCCACTTAACTAACACTGAATAACTCGACACCTTTGTAGACTGACTCCTTGTCTCACCTGAAACAGTCTAGATGGTATATTTTGGTTCGCGCTCTCATGACGAGGTCGGTCTTCTCGAACATGCGTCCGCATTTATCACATTTGGCTCCAAACAATCTGAAATGAGCAGAGAACGGTTATGAGTGCCTTTGTAGGTTACGACATACACACCGACACAGACATACAAGTATACACACACACACACACATATATATATATATATATATATATATATATATATATATATATATATATATATACACATATATATATATATATATATATATATATATATATATATATGTATATATATATATATATATATATATATCATATATTTTCTGAAGTTCTTCGTTCGAAAAAGTTGGTACTTTTAAATTTCGCTTCCTTTTTTGGGGCTTTTTACAGTTGAGACCAAACAAATTTCATTGATATTTTAACCTATTCAGTGAGTTGTACATTATATATATATATATATATATATATATATATATGTATATATATTTATATATATACATATATATGTGTATATATGTATGTATGTATGTATGTATGTATGTATGTATGTATATATATATATATATATATATATATATAAATTTCAAGGCAATTTCGTTAGGCCCAAACTGTAAGCTTAAAAAGAGGTAAATTCTAAAGAAAATAGAAATAAAAACTACCAACCCTTTCGACCAGAGAACTTCAGGCAAAAAAAAATTTTCGAAAATTCTTCTTTCACCCCTTTTCGAAAATGCAGAGCCAGCCCAGACCCGAAGGCGAGGCAGGGGAGTGGGGACGGGTTGGGGGGAGAGAAGCAGGGGAAAGCGAGCGAGCGAGCGCGCATGAAAATTCAATTTCTTTGCAGACATTAATATGAATTTTTTTCCCTCCCCTCTCTCTCTCTCTCTCTCTCTCTCTCTCTCTCTCTCTCTCTCTCTCTCTCTCTCTCTCTCTCTGGCAGCTTCGCGAAACGAAATTCCGACTCGATTACATTTTTATCGTTTGGGAGAATTATGGATGACGGAATGAATAATAAAAGTGAATGATTGAATGATGCCGCGATCGCCTTCGCCTTTAAAGGTATGATGTTATTAATCAGTTATGAGTGGATAATAGGGTTGTTTATTTATTCATATTTAAATATTTATTCGTAACTTTCCCGGACGAATTTTTGAGTCCCCGCCCGTTGATTGAACTCAAATGTTTATTTTTAATTTCGGCCCCGGCTTTTGTTTATGCAAGATCAAGGCACTGCAGGGGCGTGGGCTTTACAGTTATTAGTATTATCATTATCATTGCTATTAGCCAGAGCTGTGACGACGGGACTGCTATTACTATGAATACTAGTAGTGATAGCCTACTAGTAGTCACGGTATAGTGTTGGTAAATTGATTCAACACACACAGGGACTCAAATACTAATTTCATGGATGCAATTAGAAATTAACTACTTCATGAAATAAAACGTTAAAGGATAGAATGCAATATAAGCTTTAAGGATACTGCCGAATTGACGAAGTCGACCTTTCGACCGAAACAGCTGTAGATCATTGGTATGGTTGGATAATTTTTGCGAAATTTCAAAGATCAAGGTTGTTCAGATTTGTTTGCCCTGAATCTTTTAATGTAAAAGTTACGGTGACCAACGAACAATGGCAAAGAAGCGACTGAAGAACTAACATATATGAAAAGTTGGATCAGTATTTTCCCTGAGATGGCATGGAAATGTTGGAAGAATGGGAGAATATGCGTTCTTTAAGTGCATGTATAAGAAAATTACTTTGCGCGAATATATATTGATCCGCTATTATTTAGGTTATTCATTAGTTCTTTAAAGAAATCGAACCCGGATACAATGACATAATTTGAAGCTCTAAGATTGACTAATAATTGTTCTTCCAGTAGATAATATTGGTCTACTGGATGGCAGTGTTGAATATACACGATGTGTTACTTCTTGTAGTAAAGTTATACACTGGCATATATATATATATATATATATATATATATATATATATATATATATATATATATATATATATACATATATATATTAGTATATGTGTGTGTGTGTATATATATATATATATATATATATATATATATATATATATATATATATATATATATATATATATATATATATATATATATATATATATATATATCAACCAGCACAATTGCCGTGAGTACTGCCCATATACATACACGTACACTATCATATATCTGCACTATGCACAAAAGTATCAGGATTTCACTTTACACAAAATTACATGACTATTAAATGAAAGTATAGGATCAGAATTGATTTATCTAGGTGAATAAAGGAATGTTGAAAATTGGACTCAAAATAGTTAGATATTAATTACGTACTCGTGGTCTAAAAGAAGAAATTGCTTTTTATGTATAATTAATCAATCTCTGTTTTTGTCTTAGTAAAAACAATATATTAATTCTGTACATCTTTCTTGATCAGAGATTATCATTGATTACATAATCTCTCTTTTATTTTGAAAAATACATTTACATTTTTCCAAGCTCTATATCTTCAATGTCGCTGACCATCGTTGTTGCGACGTTAGTTTATGATGCCATGGAAATAAATAATCAGATTTCTTAAAGATTATCCCAGGGTATGTCTGTAGTGTCGGTGACCATCGTTGTTGTGACGCTAGTTTATGATGCCAAGTAAATAAATTATCATCTCTCGTGAAAGTTACCCCAGTGTATGTCTAGTGTCGATGACCATCGTTGTTGTGACGCTCGTTTATGATGTGCCACGTAAATAAATAATAATATCTGTTAAAGATTACCCCAAACAAGGGTATTGTCTGCATCGTACCTTAGAGCATATTACTCCAAAACTACCGTCCTTCTATCCGTAGCTTTCCAACTTCTTTAACATTTTTTAAACCCAATTCCCACTCTCCATTTTAAAATAAATCCTCCTGACCAGCTCCTTAAGGCTTCAGAAAGTGACTTAGTGGTCTAATTAAACTGGTAATATTCTCGGAAAGACTCATTCCACTCAGCCAAATTAGATTACCTTCCACCCCGCGGAAGCGATGACGACAACGAAGCTTCCGAGGGAGAGAAATGAACGTGACCTTGGGTCATCTTGACCTTTTTTTTTAAGCCACGAGATTATTTCTTTTAGGGAGTTGATAATTCGCTGACGTTTACGCGCTTTTAATCCAGATATTGATGTGCTTATTAACCAGGGATGCGATGTGTGTTGATATTTATTCAGTTATAAGTTAGTTTGTAGGCTTATCAGTGCTGGTGGAGATAATTTTCAGGACTGAGATGATGATGATGATAATTATATGTATCGTTCATACTAGCATTACCATGATTACCAATTATATTTATCATTCATACTAGCATTACCATGATTATCAATTATATTTATCATTCATACTAGCATTACCATGATTATCAATTATATTTATTATTCATATTAGCATTACCATGATTATCAATAATATCATTCATACTAGCATTACCATGATTATCAATTATATCGTTCATACTAGCATTACCATGATTATCACTGTTGACTAACCAAGCATCACAGATATTGTTACTATCCTTACTATTATAATCATAACAGTAGTAGCAGTAGTAGCAGTAGTAGTAACAGCAGCAGCATTAGTTGCAATCAAGTGTTTGTTGCATATACGAGGTCAAGTATAGAATTCTTGAGAGAGAGAGAGAGATTCAAGTTCGTCTGCTTGTACGATTGGACTTGGAATTGTGGAGTGGGAACATCGGCCCCCTTTTCTTCTTACCTTCCCCACCTCCCTTTCCCCTTCCCCTTCCACTCCGTCCACCTACCCTTCCTCCACCTCCTCCTCCTCCTCCTCCTCGTTTCCCCTTCCCCTTTCCCCTCCCCCTACCGCTCCTGTGGCATGGTTCCGTTCGTTCCACAGATTAAACACTGTAGGCGGGGGTCGGATATTTGAGAGTAAACAGCGCTGTCCAAACCCCCGCCCGCCGTCTCTGATGAGATTTTAGAGCGCCGTCACCGACGGCCCGACTCAAACGCCCTTCGTCGATAAGGCCCAGAACTCTATCGCCGACTCATGTGATTTTCGACCTAACCGCCCTCCGGCGCATAGCTCCCTCCGGGCCCTCCCCGCCGATATCTTGCGGGGTAGAGATGGAAGCCATTTGAAATATAAAGTATATAAATATGAGATTCGCTCACCGTTTCCGTGTTCAGCGGTCGCCGATGTGCAAATTCCATTACGGGGAAGCTGCCTGAAACGCAGGTAGAAAGGGAACGAAGCTCTTCGGGAGAGAGGCCGAATGTCTGTTTGTCTGTCTGTCTGTCGGGCGGGGGGTTGTGGGGGGGCGGGCCTCCCGGCGTGTGTAAGCCAAATTGCATCACATTTCCAGGAAAAATACAAAAAAAAAGAAGTTTTCGCCTCGTAATTAAACCGATACTTAATTCAAGAAGCAAGCAGGGAAATTAATAATGCTAAATAGTTTGCCCGGAGATTGAATGGCTGCGTTTGTCTGTTGTGTTATCGAGGGTTTGGGTTCAGATCCTGATGATTATCATCGTGACTGGATGATAATTATTGTGGCTGGATGATCATTATCGTGACTAAATGGCAATGACCGCGACTAGATTAAAATAATAATAATAATAATAATAATAATAATAATAATAATAATAATAATAATAATAATAATAATAAGGCTGAGAACTTTTATCATGTGATCCGTCTGATAAGAGTTTTCAGCATTATTATTATTATTATTATTATTATTATTATTATTATTATTATTATTATTATTATTATTATTGTAGTCACGATAATGCTCATTTAGTCGCGCTTATTGTCATTTAGTCACGATAATCATCATCCAGTCACGATGATAATCGTCTAGCAAAATCAAGATCACAACCAGCTTTAATAAAAAAAAAAACATAAACAATTAAAACAGATAAATACAAACGACATCATCATCGAAAATCTTATCATCACAAGCAAAAAAATCGAAAAACATTGAATTTAAACAAAACAGTAACAAAAAAAAATCAATGGAAAACTTCAACATCAAGAAACCAAACGAGACAAATAAAAGAGCAGAGAAAAAAGAAAGTAAAAAAAGAGAGAGAAAAACAGAAAGAAAAAAAGTACTTGTCAACGTTCCATCACTTAAAGGAAAAAATCATTACGCTTAATTAAACTCTTCCAAAGTACCTCTCGTGATTTGATTTTTTTCTCTCTCTTTTTTTTTTCCTCTCCTTTGTAACGAGTAAATACGAAGAAGAAGAAGAAGAAGAAGAAGAAGAAGAAGAAGAAGAAGAAGAAGAAGAAGAAGAAGAAGAAGAAGTAGTTCCCAGACGGATGAATGACGTGATGGTATTTCGTCTTCAATATATATATATATATATATATATATATATATATATATATATATATATATATATATATATATATATATATATATATATATATATATACATATATTATATATATATATATATATATAGATGATAGATAAATAGATAGATAGATAGTTAGTGAGATATATCTTCAAAGAGAAAGAGGGTCTCATTAAGTGTATAAGCAATTTCCATTTGCTGTATCATTTTACAAAGCTTCATGAAAATTGGTATCTCAGAAAGAAACCTTTTCTTCTACCTTAATAATAATAATAATATACAGTTTTTTTTTTCAGTTAAAACATTAGGTTCTAGATTTACATTTTCTTCCGCTAATTGCTTTGAAGATTATTCCGTCGTTACTCTATGAGAAATTACAAAGGTGAAAGTTTTATAAAAAATTAAGCCAAATAAAGTCACTATTTGAATTAACAATGTCATGAAAACTGATTCCATGTCTTTTTTCAGATGTATTAGGAATTTATCCATATTTTTATTCTTCCTCCGCATTAAAAACTAGAACATATAAATATTTTTTTTATCTTCTTTTAGTAATAATTGAGTTATTACTATAAAATAAGTATAGAACATTCCATTATCGCCGCTAAATTAAGAACCTACCCTACCAACGTTGTTATTTGTAATTTTTCCAGCGAATTAATGAGTTTGAAATGTAGCCGAATATTCTATCGAATCGCGAAATTAAGACCATCCAAACGGCCAAGCTTTTCGTCCATTTCCGCGAAATAAAGACCACGCGAACGTCAAAATTCACTATATTCATTCGCGGGACAATTAACAACCCGAATTCCAGCGAGACGTTCTACCGCGTCTGTTCGCTAAATTAAAAGCACGCAAACAGGAATCTCCGAGGGCCCGACATACCTCCTCGAGGAAGTCGGCCATCTTACTCCTCTCCGCCGTAAAACAAATCCGCTTAAGCGATGCCTCGACATGTTAGCCAGGGATTATGGATTTATTATAGAGGGATTTCAAAGATCTGATCAAGATTTTGGTAGGGTGGGGCGGATTTTGGAGGGATGGGAATGGGCGGGAGGGGAGGGGGTAAAGGTCATTGGATAAGGTAAGGAGATGGGCCGGACAAGAGGATTTCGGCAAAATCTTGACTGACTCTCTCTCTCTCTCTCTCTCTCTCTCTCTCTCTCTCTCTCTCTCTCTCTCTCGGGGTGTTAAATTTACGAAAATTATTATTTTTCCTATTTTATTAAATGCTAGATTTCAGTATAATGAAACATTCACTGAACTATATTAAATACAATAGCATATAAGAAAAATTAAGATGTCTACAGAGAAACGCGCAAAATACACATTTCAAAATATATATATATTTATATATATATATATATATATATATATATATATATATATATGCTGTATATATGTGTTATATATATATATATGTGTGTGTGTGTGTATTCATATACACGTACAATAGTGTAACCGTGATTTTACAACTGATTTTTTTAAAAATAATAACAAAGGAAAAACAGACATCTAGTTTAGACAATATTAGGCTACATTGCACCTCTGTGTCGTTTACATTTCTATATTGAAACTGTGTACTACATGGAAATCTGCTTCATATCATTCCACAAACACACAGTCTCTTGAGCCCATTTCAACACCTATGCGCATGAGCGTGCATTGCGCGTGTATAAACAATGACACAAACAGTGAACACAAACAACAACGACGAGCACCCACCTGACGTAATCTCTTTTACAGTAGGTCTTGCCGTCCCGGACGAAACACGTGCAGAACTCGTCCAGGAACTGGTGGCAGTCGACGCACTTGAGGCAGGCGGCGTGCCACTCCATATCCGGTGCCACCCGCAGGATGTACTGGTCGTTGATGACCCCCCCGCATCCTATGCACACCGAAACTCTCCCTCCTCGCTCGGCTGCAAGAAGGAGAGAGAGAGAAGGATTGGCTGTGAATGGCTGGCTGTTCAAGAAGGTTCACTCGGGGTGAATGAATGTAGAATGAATAACTGGAAAGGAAGGTTTATTCGAGAGTAGTATTAAATAACTGTATAATCGGGGGCATATACATATACGCCAGAGCTCACACAGATATACATTTGCGTATCAAGCGCGTACACATACACTCATATATATATATATATATATATATATATATATATATATATATATATATATATATATATATATATATATATATATATACACATATATACACACATAAATATATATATATACATATATACACATATATACACTACACACACACATATATATATATATATATATATATATATATATATATATATATATATATGTATGTATATATATATATATATATATATATAAATTATATATATATATATATATTATATATATATATATACATATATATATATACACACACACATTTTTCTATTCTGAACCTGTATCGTCTCCTTACTATCCGCATGTCTAATTAGACGGGACTGCTCCGTGTAAGTCAATACCCACGGAACAATTACACGTAATTAGCTATAAACCCCACGTCATCATAACGGTAATGATTCCCATGACAGTAACAATGCAAGAAGCAGGAGGAGGAACGTATACACTTGGTTGATCGGTTTTCCCAAGCCTCGGAAAGTTCTTACTTTATTCGTTTTCCCTGTCCGGTCGTCGTCGAGCCCGGGCTAGTTCATGGTAGTTGGTAACCTGTCACATTCGCCTGAGACATGACTGCATAACCTAATTTAAGGACAAGACCTACTTCTACTTGGAAATAATATCCTAGATTCAATACAGTACGCTAAATTAGATACATGTGATAAAAAGTAAAAATATTCGGTTACACCCAAACATTGCTAATAATAATAATAATAATAATAATAATAATAATAATAATAATAATAATAAATTTTTAGCTAGGGAACATATGCAGACCCAGAATTTAAGTACATTTCGCTAAAAGGGAAGAGCGAAAGACAAATCTCAATAACAGTATTGAAAATAATAGTAATTATACGAAAGCGGTCAGCTAAATTCAAATTTTACTCAGAAATAAGTGCACAGTGAGGCTTCTACGTTCATCACAGCAATATACCTCAAATTCTTCCTGAACATGTGCGCAGTCGCTTGAAGACATGAATTATATTGTACAGAGCGATCAGACCATTTGAGTTCTTACGTTTGCGCCCACGACCTTCAAGAACGGAACACGAGAACGTTCATCAACCTAATGGCTAAAACTCTTCCTTAAAATATGCGCAATCGCTTGAAGATGTGATTTATATTGTACATAGTAATCTGACCATTTAAATTCTTATATTTGTCCACGACCTTCAAGAACGGAACACAGGAACAAATTGTGTTCACGACCTTCGATAACGAAGCACACGAACTTAATTCTGCCCTAAAACGGAAGACTGCAGTCTTTGCAAAAATACAAAACTGAGAAAAATGGTAGCTACTGCAGTTTTCCCTTGCCTCACTACTGATTTTGCAGATACTGCAAATGGGACCCCCCTAAAGAAAGCACTGAAGAATCATTCTGGAACCGCAGTAACATGTGTATTAGTGTTTCACGAACCCAGTAGGTGGCATATCTCAATTTCGAAAATTTTCGCAGTTACTGCAGTTTTCCATTTTAGGGCAGAATTCGTCCCTGGAGCCTGGGAAATAAATTCGGAGACAGGAATAATACCTTTCGGTAATCAGTGTCCTCAGGATAGTGTCAGAGTTTGCGGGACGTCTTGTTTTCCTTCGCAATCGTCGATAATCCGACGGTAATAGCATTATGGTCGGGTATTAGTCTCTGCCACTCCCCCTGGACGTGGAATGTTTATTATTCTCACTTGTGTGTTTACGTGTTCGGTCTGCATACAGACATACATACGTACATGCCAATTTAGTAAAATGAATACTTTACAGGTTTGAGTAATATCGGCGTCTGGTTGAGTTTGGTATCTGAAATGTGTGTGCGTTTGAAAGAGAGAGAGAGAGACTTTTCAGTCCATGCATAAGATATAATGCATAAATGATACTGTAATACAAACAGCCAGATTCGGAATGCTTAAATGAAAGAAAGGAGACAGAAAGGCGATGCTTCTATAGTATTGGTAACAAAGCTGGACATTTATGTCCTGAAGGATTTCACTTAATTATATGTATATATATATATATATATTATATATATATATATATATATATATATAAAGAGTATATATATATATATATATATATATATATAATATATATATATGTATATGTATATATATATATATATATATATATATGTATGTAGATATATGTACATAATTATATATGTGTATGTGTAAGATGTCTCACCATAATTCACGAATTTCTTCTCTCTCTCTCTCTCTCTCATTTCCTAATCTCTCCTCCGCCCACAGACTATGTGGCGTTTTCAATCGCTCCTTCTCACGGTATTTCCTTTACAACCCCCATTTTGCTCCCGACTTCCCCGCCCTCCCGAAAGTTTAACCCTCGTGTTCCCTTTTCTTCCTCGGAGGCGACACTAAAGAACTCCTTTATAAAAGCGACCTTCCTGGGGTAAGGGGCGAGGGGAGGCAGGGGAGGAAGGGAAGTGGCTATGGAGTGGAAAGTGGGGACTACATTAAGGGGTGGTGTGGAAGGGGGAAGCTTGAGTGCAAGAGGAGGTCTCCCTAAAAGGGAATTTCAGAGTTTATTTACAAGCGGGGGCAGACGGTAAGGGGACGCGAGTTGTTGGGGGAGAAAACGAAAGGGGGGGAAAAAATAGAGGGCAATAGGGGAACCCCTGCTGTTGCTGCCGTTACTCCTGTTACTTGTTTTTTCGTTACCGTTATATTGCTGTGACTGCGAACTTAACAGCTGCATCTGCCGCCGAAAGCATGTTTTCGTTGCTAGAGGTTTGTCTATAATCAGTCCGTTCGAAATGACGTTTTATGCTAGGGTGAAAATTCACTCCCCGCGTTGAGGGGAAAACTCGCTAATTCAGGGAACACTTTGCGTCGCCATTTGCTACTACGGCTTTGCGCTCGTCAGCCATGTTCGTTTAAATCTGTTTTTCAGAAAATAATTTTATCCAGAGAGAATTTGGTAGTTTTGTTTATATGTATCATTATTATATATATATATATATATATATATATATATATATATATATATATATATATATATATAATATATATATATATATATATATACATATATATATATATATATATATATATATATATACATATATATATATATATATATATATATATATATATATATATATATATATATATATATATATATATCCTACACTTCTGAGTTTCTGTCTTGGTAAAATAAATGACATTTGTGGGACCATAATAATTTTATCTAAGTCAGCAAATTGTGTTTTAAGATCAAGCGTATCACTTTATAATACTAAAACGCTGAACTACAGGAGACCGAAGAACGTTCCAAAAAATGTTATAAATTAAACTTGTTATTATGATATAAAATAAACCGATCAAAACCTATGCAGGTAAACAGGTAATTATAAGGTATTTAAGTTGAAATCATATGAGTTTTTATCATTCTGTAACTAGGTACAGATCAGATGTTTCAGAATCTGAATTCCCAACATTTGATGTTCTGTAATTAAAATGCTAAGCACTTAGAATTCCACTAAACCGATTAATGGTTTGCGAATGTTTCTAGCGGTGTAAAACATGGCTGGGAGGGAAGACGTGTCGTTGATGGACTCAGCTGGAATTGTATTAGTAGGGGCTCTTGCGCCTTGAGTTACCGACATTAGACGGAAGTAAAAAAACAAAATGTCAAGCTTTGAAGTGTCCTTCGTAAATGCTTCGCGTTTATGGCCTTATGCCATGCACAGACGTTGTCTCAGTTGGGTACTGTGATTGTGATGTCGGTATTATCAGATTCGGAGACTTAACATTGACTATAATAACAGTAATGAATTTAGTTATGTACTTTATCCGAAGTCTTCACATTTATAAATTCAGAAGCAATGCATAAGCCTCATGAAGCCTCGATGATGGGATTTAATATCACGTACAAAATTATATAAGTTTATACTGATCAATGCTCTCTCTCTCTCTCTCTCTCTCTCTCTCTCCTCTATATATATATATATAGAGTATATATATATATATATCTATATATATATCTATATATATATATATATATATATATATATATATAAAATGTGTGTATGTATGTGTATATACTGTTCATTTCAGATTTAATCCCTATTCCAAGTCGCTGGCAGATTTAAAGAAACATTAAAGATGGAACTGTGAATATTCCGCAGAGAGAGAGAGAGAGAGAGAGAGAGAGAGAGAGAGAGAGAGAGAGAGAGAGAGAGAGAGAGAGACGACTCTTCATCTTTAATTAAACTTTCGGATTAAGGAAAACCAGCCAAAAGAATCTAGCTTTAATTAATCGTAAATCCTAAGGTAATCAAAACCAACTGCGCCATTTGCACTCTTCATAACCTGATTAATATATTTTTCTCTTGATATTTTATTGGGATTTTCTATCGCCTCTTTTAAGGGATTTTTCGTTCTTTTGGGCATAAGTATTTTTAGCGGGATCAGCGCTGCGAACTAGTTTTGCTTGAAAAAAAATATATATATATATGTATGTATATATTATTATTATTATTATTATTATTATTATTATTATTATTATTATTATTATTATTATTATTACGTGTGTGTTATATATTTATAATATATATATATAGTATGTACTGTATATATAGATATATACTCGTATATATATGTATGTATGTATGTATGTATATATATAATGTATGCACTGTATATATGATAAGGCATGTTTGGGGAAAGTTAACATCTTGCTCTCTCTCGTCCATGATTAACTGTTCTTCTCTCTCTCTCTCTCTCTCTCTCTCTCTTTATATTAATTACAGTAATAACATTAATGAATTTATAAAGTCTCCGAAACGACCTATGACCTGAGCATTCCCACCCCATCCTCCTCCAAACAAAAGAAATAAATAAATGAATATAACTGCCTTTGTAAAATCCTACTGCCATCCTACGGCGGCAGGAGCTTCCGACGAGGCTCCTGACGGCGCAGGATATGGAGTGCGAATGAACGAACGATTGGAGCATTAATATTATTATTTTTATTATTATTAAATTTCTTGGATAAAAGGTGTACAGGCGGCTAACTGGTTTCTAGAAGACGGGGGAGTGGGTAATTTCTAGAAGAACCTACCATATTCCGTGAGTAAACTTTATAAATAGGGAGAATAGCTGAATTATAGAGATTAGGTTGGTCGAGTTCTTGAGAAGGTATTTTAGTGAAAATAGCACAAATTAAAGACTGACTGACAAGTAAAGACTGGTTTATAATTATAAATAAAGGTTAGGTCGGTCGCATTCTAGAGAAGAGTATTCTACTGATATCAGCACAAACTGAAAATTAATTGACAAGTGAGACTAATTTACAGTAATAAGTAAAGGTTAGGTTGGTCCAGTTCAAGAGAAGAGTATTCTGTTGATGTCTGCACAAACTAAAGATTAGTTGACAAGTAAAGACTAGTATTCAGTATAAAGATCCGGACACAAAAACATAATTGTTTGAGCTCTCG
Source organism: Macrobrachium rosenbergii (assembly GCF_040412425.1). Taxonomy (NCBI): domain Eukaryota; kingdom Metazoa; phylum Arthropoda; class Malacostraca; order Decapoda; family Palaemonidae; genus Macrobrachium; species Macrobrachium rosenbergii. The sequence continues at coordinate 47,984,285 of NC_089741.1, forward strand.
GGCGCAGACTATGAAGCCTCGTCTTTAAGATCGCTGCTCGAGTCGGAAGAACGCAAGAAGAAGAGGAAGTCAATGGCGATATTTTCACGAGTTTTTGATATCCATTTTCGATGACCGAAGTCATTGCGACGGAAAGGATTTACATCGATCGCTCAATCAGCCTCCTCCCCATGGGGGGAGATAGCCGTCAGTGCACCTCATGCGGTGCACTGTAGGCATTACTTAATGTTCTTTGCAGCGTGCCATCGGCCCCAAGCTGCAACCCCTTTCGTTCCTTTTACTGTACCTTCTTTCATGTTCTCTTTCTTCCATCTTACTTTCCGCCCTCTCCTAACAATTGATTCGTAGGGCAACCGCGAGGTTTACCTCTTGTTACAAACCTTTTACTGTCAATTTCCATTTCAACGCTGAATGACCTCATAGGTCCCAGTGCTTGGCCTTTGGCCTAAATTTATATTCAATTCACCTCGACTCAATCAGCCTCCTGCAACTTAGCTAATCCTTAAGTATAGATAACATAGCAGAATCTAGGTTTAACGCCTCGCATGGCAAGAAACCTTAACGGTCTGGTGCTAGCGGCAGGAAAGCCAATGACGTCAGTTCTCACCTCCTGGGGAAATACCATCCAGTTCTCATAATGAACCGATGAAAAAACTCTTTGGATATAAAAATAAATCTTTGATTTACATTTGACTGATTGACGAAATAACAAAAAAGAATCGTTTCCATTATTATTATTATTATTATTATTATTATTATTATTATTATTATTATTATTAAGATACTTTGTGTATCTCTAGGACAGCGACCGAAGTGTCATTTTATTTCCCCATTTTTTTTTTTAAAGAAAAACCATTTACTGAAGAACCTCCTATCACTTCACCGGCGACTCAAGCATTTCCTTACTGGTGATTTAAAGACGAAATAAAAAAAAATAAAAAAAACTCAGAGTACGATTTGGGTACTTCAACTACCTGCAAGAGTTCGATCAAAAAAACACTTTGTTTGCCATTTCCAGAATAACTAGATACGGGAGAGACTTGTAGCAGTTCAGAAGAGGTGACTTTCATTCTCGTTAACCTTCACTATCGGAAAGAAGCAGAAGTCAGCGGCAATTAGTAAATTAAACGCGTTCTTTTCGCGCTCTCTCTCTCTCTCTCTCTCTATCTCTCTCTCTCTCTCTCTCTCTCTCTCTCTCTCACTTTCGCTCGTTCTCTCCCCGCCTCCGTATTGATTTCTCGCCTTCACTTACTGCTAAATGAGAGAGAGAGAGAGAGAGAGAGAGAGAGAGAGCCCTCAAGGCTTCTTGTTTTATTTTACCCAACTCGGGTCATTGGATTAAAGAATTAAATTACCCTACTGCCTTGCTTCTCGACGAAGTTATACGGCTCTCAATTATCCTCATTCATAATGAGCGTAATTTTTATGTTCTCAAATAATAAGTCACAACATCTTATTTCCTACTCTTTTATGATGGCGTTACCTTACACACACGCACATACACCAAACATAATATATACATATATATACTAGAGTATTATATACACACCATATGTATATGTATATATATATATATATATATATATATATACATATATATATATATATATATATATATATCTCAAAGCCCAGAGTTTATACTTCAGATACCTCTAACAGCAGCAAAGGGGTTTGGTATATAGAAGAAATGGCGCTAGTGGGATTTATCAATTACAAATAGTTAGGAAATCCTTATTACCGGTATGAATTGATATTTTAATTATTGTGTTCTTCTCCACATTATTTGTATACTGCACATATTATATTATATACTGATATATGTCACTATTATGAATTTTGTTACTGTAATTATTCTTACAAAACCCAAGTCAGATTTTTTTCACTTCTGGGTTTCTTTACACACACACACAACATCAAGATTCCTCCAATGATTTCCGTGGAAGCGCGTTCTGCATTCGCCACAACAAAAAGCATTTAATCCTTGATCTACCATATTCTAAAATATTAAATCTGCATTTTGTTCAGTATTCATCACCGCAAACTTTACCCCTTCCTCCTCGCAATACACATTTTCCACCACAGCACTTAATTTTCCTGCGTAGCATTTCGAAATAGATCTACAACTTATTTTCCCGTGACAGACACACACTCTCTCTCTCTCTCTCTCTCTCTCTCTCTCTCTCTCCTCCAGTAGCTCATATAATTATGGGATGCAATTTACCGCTTAACATTCCGGTAAAAAAAAGAACCGAAACATTTTCCATTTATAATTCATTAAAACGCTAAATCTCTATTTATTTTTTTTCTTCTACTGCTTTCCTATCTTCTTTGGAGGAGGGGAGGGGCGGGGGTTATGTGCTTTGAGGTCGCTCGAAGGCATTGCTTGATACGCCTTTTTTCCGAATAATTTTTACGCCGGACAATAATATTAATTCTGTAGTAGTAAATAAATGGGAGAAATACATTTATCAGAGGACGGTTAAGAATGAGCGAGTCCGACTTTGTGCATAAAAATAATCAGGAGTAAAATATAATAATGAAATAATTTGCGCAATTTTATGAAGTAAATGCTCTTTGAAATAGAGAAGCAAAAGAATGGTAATTCATATTCTTCAAATCGTTCCCATTTCATCGAACAATTACTTTCCTCTCAGTCCGATCTGCCATTGAGAGAGAGAGAGAGAGAGAGAGAGAGAGAGAGAGAGAGAGAGAGAGAGAGAGAGAGAGAGAAAATTACCCAAAAATCGGAACTTAAATTTTTTTCTTAATTGATAAGGGAATTCATCTTTCTCCCCTTTACAGCCAATGTTCTCTAACCGAAGGTCGCAATTACAAATCCTCCTTTTTTTAACAGCTTTATATTTTTTTTTTCCAGAATACGAGTGGACACACATACACATCCTACAGAGATTTCATTTTTTCACTGGAGAGCATTAATCGCCAAGGATATAAAGTGAGTACCCGTTTATAACTGTGGAAACTTTGAATGTCCTATTGAGTATAATTTGGTATAATTTATTCGTCATTTGATTAAGGTGGGTGTCCTTGTGCCAGCACCGGGTGTTGCTTCGACATCATCGCCTATAAAGTATAATTTAAATTATCAGCACCTTAATAATCACTTGGGACCAAGCATTCAAATTTCGTTGTATTATTTTGGGCTTCTCGGATTATCAACAGTTATGAAAGGCTGTTTCTGTTGTTCTTTCTTATACCTTTTCCTTCTGTCTCCTTCTGTTTTATTGGCCTTACATCCCACTGTACATCCCTGTGCAGCTCACAGTAGAACTGTAAGGTTTGTCACAAGTTTCAGCCATTTTTATTTTCATTTATTTTTTGGGAGATTATTCAAAATACCAACGGGACAGACATTGGAAAGAAGAGGGGAAGAGAACCGGGAAGAAAAAAGAAAAGAAAAAGACAGGTCCGCGTTTTTAAGCAGTATGTTCGTTTGTGTGTTTGAATTCATGAATGAGTGCCCTCCGCATATTCAAGCAAACATGTATTTTCCTGAATAATAATGTGGTATTACATAAGACTATTCACAGTTAACCTAACGTTTGCCTTGAAATAATTTGTTAAAAATCTAATTACCAATGTTTTATGAAAAAAGATAATGGGATTAATATTGCCTGCATTCAAACCATCATGTCATATCATGCAGTATATATACAGTATATATATATATATACATATATATATATATATATATATATATATATATATATATATATATGTATATATATATATATATATGTATATATATAATATATACATAGGCTATAAAGTTCCTATTTCAACTGATATATTTATTCCAGGACATATAAACTCCCACGCATATAAGGAGCTTTGCAATAAAATAAAAGTATTGCACGAACACAGAGATGATAAGCATAAACTCGGCAGATAATGAGCATTAACGACACATCATGAAAGTTTAATTACAGTATGCACTCACGCATACACAGCCGATCTCATCCCTTTGTCAGCCCGAAAAAAGGACATTCTTTGGTGTCCGTGAGAGTCTTCCTGATCGAATATATCATATCGCACCTGACCTCTAAGGCAGATATAACTTTAGATAAGCATGAGGTCAGTGGAAAAGAAGGGTCACCAGCCGTAGACCCAGTAAGGGGCCAGTGCCGTCAGTGTACTTCGCACGGTATACTGTGGCCATTAAAAAAAGTTTTTTTTTGCAGCGGCCTTCGGCCCCTAGCTGCACCCACTTTTGGGCTTGGCTTTATAGCGAATTTCCCTAACTCAATCATCCGTAGAGAGGCATAGACGGCCAATAGAAATGTCTGCTAGACGTGGGTAGACTTGAAAAATAGAAGTAAAAGAACGACAAAGAATAATATTAGCCAGAGTAGGCAAATGGCAAAGAAATATAGCAGAGAGCAACAGAAACAGCATGTCGGGTTACAAGGGCAGCAGAAACGCCGTGACGGGATACAGGACCAATAGAAAAACCAGGGTAGGGGTTATAAGGGCAACCGAAAAAGCAGGTTAGGGGAATTAAGGGCAACGGAAGAAGCAGGACAGGGAATATAAGGACAAGAGAAACAGCAGGACTAGTGATATACGAAAAACAAAAACAAAAAACATTGGGAACGAAATACGAGGGAAATAGAACATTAAAGGGAAATCAGAGGAGCAACAGAAACAGCGGCACAGTAGGATATAATGGCAAAAGAAACAACGTTTAAAAGAGAAACGGAGGGAAAAGGTATAAAAAAGAATAACAGAGACATCCCTTCATACCAGTAGGTAATACCCAAAGAACATCGTTTATAGACCGCACGGATATGTACACGTAACTAAGGCGACTGTTACAAATAGCGTCACAGCGACGAGGGTCACCGATGATTAAAATATAAGAGAAGATTAACAAGCCGATGCACAGCAGGAAAATAGACCATGAATGGCAGTGCTTGTAATTTGCATGCGCGCAATGCCGTTGGCTGATTGGCTTACTCTTATCCCACCCCCCCTTAAAAATGATAAAAACCAATAAAACATTTTCATAGGTAATTTTGTAAGTATTCAGATAGTGTTAACATCGTCTTGGCCATTGAATGAATAGGGGTACGCATCTCTCTCTCTATTTTAAATGAGGAATTTTTAATGAGTTACATCGAGGAAATTGTAACACCAGTACTTTAATAATAATGAAATACTTGATGAAAATGACACAGCATTCAACGACAAAATTCAAGCGCAGTGAAATGCATAATAACTAAAAAAAAAATAAATCAGCAGTTCAGCCAAATTTTTTCGTGGGAGTTATTCATCAATAAGACAAAAAAGAAGCAAATACGGGAGTCAGCATTGGATTTCCAACCATTCTAATTTAATAAGCTTCTACCCTACATTGGCATGTGTGTACTTTTCATTGCCGAGGGAACATTAAGGTTGGGGAGGAGGGAGGGAGGGAGGAAGTGGGGGGTGGGGGGAAGGCGTAATGAACCTGAGCGTCACCAGTCTTGCAACATGCAATGCGAGAATGGTTGACATTTGGTGACAAAGGGCAAAGGAGTGATGGGAGGGGGTTTGTAAATGTAATACCGAAGTGGGTAGGGGGAGGGTAAACATTACGGCGTTCCGTATTGTCACTATACTAAGTCCTCGAGTCAAAGCCGATAAAAGTCAAATACGTATACACGCGCGCGCACGCACACACTTGCACACACACACACAACACACACACACACACACACACACACACACCATATATTATATATATATAGAGAGAGAGAGCCTCGATGGCTCCAGTCGGTTACAACAGCAGCTTCGGACTTATATATCTATAGCGCGGGTTCATCCCGCAATATCAGAGAGGCGCACACTTTATCCCGTGTAGACATGGATTATATATGTAATCAACGGATCAGGTTTGGGGTGTTATTTTACAGGTAAATCATAACAAAACTCAGTGGCTCTCATACCCGCGCAATAACTTCTTTCTGGGAAGAAAGGGCGTTGGGTCAATCCGAAACATAGACCGGGGTCTAAGCGATAGTAGACCTGGGTCTATCAAAGTCCTTCAGAAAAGAAGGCATCGTGAATACAAAAATGGGAATAAAAAGCACGTTGATATATATATTATTTGAGGACCAGGAGAATGCACGATGCATAAATCAAGAATTTTCAGGTAAAAAAAGTGGGTTTCTTCCCCTCAATCCAAAGTATGCTAATGAATATTTGCATTATTTGAGGACCAGGAAGCGTGTGGCTAAAAGAATTCCTAAAAAAAAAGCGGGGATACAAAGACTGAATTTCTAGGGTAATTTCTAAAAAAAAAAAAAGGTGTGGGTATAAAGGCTGAATTTCTAGGGTAAATTCTTATAAAAAGGCGGGATATAAAGACTGAATTTCTAGGGGTAGAATCTAAAAAAAAGCGGGGATATAAAGACTGAATTTCTATGGATAAATTCTAAAAAAAAAAAGTGATATAACTGAATTTCAGGGTAAATTCTGCGGGGTAAATTTCTAAAAAAAAAGCGGGGATATAAAGACTGAATTTCTAGGGTAAGTTCTAAAAAAAAAGCGGGGATATAAAGACTGAATTTCTAGGGTAAATTAAAAAAAAAAGCGGGGATATAAAGACTGAATTTCTATGGTAGATTAAAAAAAAGCGGGGATATAAAGACTGAATTTCTAGGGTAAATTCTAAAAAAAGCGGGGATATAAAGACTGAATTTGCAAATTGTAAGTTTTCTAAAAAAAGCGGGGATATAAAGACTGAATTTCTAGGGTAAATTAAAGCGGGGATATAAAGACTGAATTTCTAGGGTAGATTAAAAAAGCCGGGGATATAAAGACTGAATTTCTAGGGTAAATTCTAAAAGCGAGAGGATATAAGACTGAATTTCTAAGATAAATTAAGAAAAAAAAGCGGGATATAAAGACTGAATTTCTAGGAGTAAATTCTAAAAAAAAGGGGGATATAAAGAAAAAATTTCTAGGGTATATAAATTCTAAAGAAAAAAAGTGGATATAAAGACTGAATTTCTAAGGCAAATCCAAAAAAAAAACGGGGATATAAAGAATGAATTTCTAGGGTAAATTCTAAACAAAAATCGGGGATATAAAGACTGAATTTCTAGCGTAATTTCTAAAAAAATAAGCAGGGATATAAAGACAATTTCTACGGTAAATTCTAAAAAATGCTGGGATATAAAGACTGACTTTCTAGGGTAAATTCTGCATAGCTTAACATCTCGGCAGTAGTACTTGTTACGTTTTTAACCTCTTAAACTAAATACTGAAATATTATTATAGACAGCTTGTAGTACTAAATTCTTGAAATATAGTTTCCTCACATTACTAACGTGTTCTTCCAATTATAAAATGCTTTTTCACTTACACAGTTTCATGAATGAACCTAAAGTCATTTTTGTCTCTTACTCATGAGATGCCTTTGCTTTAGAAAGCTTTGTCTCTCATAATCCTAGTGACTTGAATCACAAACTTCTTTTTTCTTAGGCATCTTGTATACACATATTCCAATTAAGGTTAATCATAAGAATCCTTTTCTATGTATTCCCCGTAGGAGGCTAGTGGTGCACTGTAGGCATTAGTAAAGGTTCTTTGCAGCGTCCCTTCGGCCCCTAGCTGCAACCCATTTTATTCCTTTTACTGTACTTCCATTCATATTTTCTTTCTTCCATCTTGCTATCCAATCTCTCCTAACAATTATTTCGTAGTGCAACTGCGAGGTTTTCCTCCTGTTACACCTTTCAAACCTACTTATTCTCAGTTTCCTTTCCATTCCATTCCATTCCAATTTTCTATACATAGCTCGTATCATTAAATCAAATACGTCTACTAACCAAGACTATTCCGTACACATCTCGCGCTTATAAAAATACTGCAGTATCTTTTCACTCAGACAATAAATATTTTTGCACCTCTCACTTACAAATATGTATATTCCCTTTTTATCAACAAAAAATATTTTTCCAATAGGCACCGATAAACCCACTACCACCACCACACCACCTTCTCTATTATAGAGAGAGAGAGAGAGAGAGAGAGAGAGAGAGAGAGAGGGCTGGTGGCACTTGCACAAAAATAAACGCAAGTTTGCTCAGTATGAGTTGGGTTAATGATGGCATGAAGTATGTTTTCTTTTCGCAGCACGCTATTGCCAACGACGCCTGTGTGTATTATTGACCTAATTGATGATATTATAATACCGATGCCGTGCTTTGTGTGGTAACTATGGCGGGCGGGGGGTGTAGGTGCGCTGTTTTTCTTTCTTTTTTTTTTTTTGAGGCAGCTTTCATTGGACTGTTACTATCGCGTGGTGACAAGGGTTACGTTATACAAATAGAAAATCCTTAGATTACTTTCGGAGGGTAAGGACATTATAGTATTATTATTATTATTATTATTATTATTATTATTATTATTATTATTATAAAATATGGAAGAAACCTTCCAAGGTTCTGTGTAACATTATATATAAGGTTGTGTAACATATATATATATATATATATATATAGTATATATATATATATATATATATATATATATATATATATATATATATATATATATATATATATATATATATATATAAATATATTACTCAACTGATATTATTACTTGCTATATCCTCCATGAAGACCAGTTTCTCTTTTTCTCTTTTTGAGAACACAAACCTAACATATTACGTTGAAATATATAAAAAAAAAAACTCCAAATATTTCCTATGACCAATGAAGGAGATTTGCAATACTTCATTACTTTCCGTCATTCCTGCATTGCAACATAGTAATTTTCTGAATGTGAGACGGAATACATATACCTTCAAAAGATTCCCTTGTCAAATTAAATCAGTTCTCTAATTACTAGGTTATATATATATATATATATATATATATATATATATATATATATATATATATATATACATATATATAATTTATATATATAGTATATAAATGTATATATATATATATATAATGTATACATATATATATACATGTATATATATATATATATATATATATATATATATATATATATATATAGTTTATATATATATAAGCTTATAGAAACATAGGCGGTGATAATATAATCTATGGGAATAATCAATATATATCTGTCTTAACTGATATCATATTTTTTTTTCATCTGAAAGCCACTTCTCAAATATAGTCTTTTTTTCACAGGGAATAAAACTGCAACCCTTATGGACTCACCCCACCTTTTGGGTACTACCCTGGGAAAGCAAACCTAGCTTTAGACCAGAGAATAACTTTCTTTTTGCAAAGTGGAGTCGTTTTCTCTCTCTCTCTCTCTCTCTCTCTCTCTCTCTTACACATACATACATATATATATATATATATATATATATATATATATATATATATATATATATATATATAGAGATATAGATATATATACATAGAGAGAGAGAGAGAGAGAGAGTTATGTCGGTTTTCCTGCGTTTCAATTTCTCCGCTCTCTCTGCATTTTTGTAAATCAGGATGAGGAGAAATGAAATAACTGATATCCTCTCTCTCTCTCTCTCTCTCTCTCTCTCTCTCTCTCTCTCTCTCCTGCTTATGCCTGAAACATGCATGCATATATATACAGTACATATATATATGTGCGTGTGTGTGTGCGAGAACAAAATTTACCAAAAATACGCACAGGGGAAACTGGAGACGTTATTAGTGGAACAATTTCAATAACAATAAAAGAATGTAGGTAGTTACAATACATATTATGACTGTACGTATATACAAGTAAATATTGCTTTCAGGTCAGCTCATCCTTTTTTCTTTTTTTTTTTGAAAATTTTATAGTGTAGTTATTTACTTATTCATAAATTATTTTCTCGCAAATCAATAAGAATCACGTCTGCAAGTGTTATGCATTATATTTGATTGCATATCGTAATCTCCGATTACATTACATTTTATCTACGCGTCAGTTTTTACTTATAATATTAATAATTTTGTTCGGAAGAGTATGATTGGTATATGTACTAGCAGTAACAATGTTGTTATCGACTCAGTTATATGAACAACTGCAATAAAACATTAGCATTACCATCTAATAGTTATTATTTATAATATAACTCATAGCTCACATTCTGTGCTTAGTTACACTGGTAAATGGACACACACACACACACACACACACACACACGAGTCGGCCCCCAAATCAAATTATCCTTCAGGCTAGTTGTAGCCAATACGACTCCAATTACAAAGAAAACAAATAAACGAGTGTAAACTCGCATTAGCGTCCGTCAGCAGCCTAATATCTCTCTTAGGGTATGTATGTGCCATCACCGCACAAGTGTTCGCGCATCGTCGGAAACATTTGTGAGCGTTGTCTCACGAGCGAGTTTTCTGTCGCTCTTTTTAATATTTTCACTGGCGATATTTCCTCTGTGTTTATACTAAACTGTTCCACGCGTGTTTGCTAAAGCGCCTTCAGGCAAGCACGATCATGCTCGACTTTGATTGTGCCACCTGTACTGGCTTCTCTTTGCCAGAAATTGGGGGTATGATACCCAAAGATGCCTTAAGATTGCTCGTTTGACGAGGCCTTGGGGTACGCCGAATATTAACCTTTACAACCTCTTGACTCGATTCCCTGTGGACTTTTAGAAGTCTGTGTTTATAACCAATGGCGCATTCGTGAAATTTGGACAAATTCGGTGCCATTTTTCTTGAAATTTGTTAATTTCGTTCTTTCGTTTCTCCTGGTCTACAGCAGATGGATTGAGAACTATGAAACAGCGAATAAGTCATCGAAAAATAATAAATTCAAGACGAAAAAAAAAAAAAAAACCTTAATCCTATTCAAATACCTATCACTGAAAGTCAATATGAACGTGAATTAAAAAAAAAGAAAATAGTTTTCTGCATATTTTTTTCCTTTAAAAAAAAATAGAGGAAAAAGACATACAAAACGAATAAATGGAATCGAATTCGATATCCGACCATTACATATTTTGGCCACAAACACACGCACACACACAAGCAATGATTCATGAAGCTTGTCCTGAATGTGATCTGGTCATTCCTGGTCCCATTAAATTTTCCCGTTTCGGTTCCCTGGAATATTTTGGTCTTGAATATTTATCTTTTACTTTTATTTTAAGTGTTTATTATTTTTTCCCCCCAAATCCGATAGTAAACTTACTTAAATTGAGCCCAAGTAGAAATAAAAATATAGTTTTTTTGTCTATCCTACTTCCGTACACTATTATTATTATTATTATTATTATTATTATTATTATTATTATTATTATTATTATTATTATTATTATTATTAACCTGTAGTTAAAGAACTGCAAAACTAAATGAAACAGAAATTATTTAGCAGTTGATCGGTGTCCACCATAGATTTAATATTATTTATACAAAGAAACTTACTTATGCGATTTACGATAATCTCAGCCAAATCATTATTTCTTCGTTCCTTCAGCAAACAAATAAAAACCAAAAGCTTGATTTTCCCTCCGAATGAAATAACAAAATCACGACTTTTCTTCTTCGCTCTAAAAAAAAAATAAAGAAAGAAATGTCATTATCGGAAACATATCACATAATTCTCCACTGCTCTCTTAACACGGCCGACGGCAAAGTGGTGGCCACAATAACGGCAGGAATAATAACGATGATCGTCACGACGATATTTAAACTAATAATCTAAGAATTCAGGTCGCAGAATGCATTATCTGACCTCACGGTCGGCGTAATGACATCTTAACTGCGATAATGATATCGCTGTCACTGATAACGGAATGATAACGTTATGCGATAGCCGTGGAAAATGTGGCCGAGATAGCGAGAATATATTATGTAGACGTTGTTGCGATTTTGTTATTTTCTTAATCGGGGACATTGTTAATATGTCTGCCGTTGTTGTTGCTGCTGTTCTTGTTGGTTTCTGCTGTTGTTCCTTCTGGTTGTTGCTGCTGTTGTTGCCTTCCTCGGTTGTATCTTTGCTTGTTATCTTCGACGTTATCTTTTTCGTAAAATTATATATTTCCCAATCATTGTAATAATGTTTATTTATATAGGCAAACTATTATTTTCATCATAGCACTAGTGTAATTATAAAAGAATTTGTTTTTCGTGTGTGTGTATATATATACACACACCCATACATACACACACAAACTTATTTTGTTCATCATGGCACTTATATAATTATAAAAAAAAAAAAATATTCCGTTTCATAATCCCACCGCTCTCGATATCCCAACTCTCATTACCATCAACATTATATTTCCATACTTCATTATATTGCCACCATAATTTCCATCGCTGGAACGACTCATATCAACCCCCCACCTCCCCCCGCCCCATAGAAGCCCTTTTACGAAATCAGCTCGCCCGCCCATTTCACTCCTCCTTCATATCCTCGCCGAAGATTACGACATCATTAGAAACAGCAACGCCGACCGTTGCAAGATCGCCGTAAATCACAAATAAACGCGGGCCAGAACCTTGCGCTAATTCGTCAGATTACTCTTTTGGGTAATGACGGATCGTAAAAAGGCCCGGCAATGAGCCGTGTGTGTGTGTGTGTGTGGTGTGTGTGGCGGAGTCTCGGAGAACGCTGGCAGCGTTATTATTAATAACAAGAGTAATGTGTGCTCGTCTGAACACTGGACTTCTCGGCTCGATCGAGCTTCTGTTCTCTCTCTCTCTCTCTCTCTCTCTTTTATATGTTGTATTAATATATATACATGCACACATACACACACACACACACACACACACACACATATATATATATATATATATATATATATATACATATATATAATTTGTAGTTCAAGATTTCTCATCATATTTTATGATATATACAAAATATTTATTTATTTTCCATTGCTTTTGATAAGGTGCGCATGTGAGCATGAATTACAAATACATATGTAATATTATGAGGCCCCACAAAACTAAATGAAAATATTGATTAAGCTCGCAACATTTACCAGTTATTTATATGTGTCTTATTACAAACCATATAGGCTACTTTAAACTTCACCCACATATTTAACATTATGAGGCCCCACAAAAATAACTGCAATTACTGATTAAGCCTTGAACATTTTTCAGTTATTTAAAAATGTCTGATTATATGCAACATACTTGAAATGTGGATGGTTATGATTACAAGCTTGCCTGTACTGCGTAGGCACGACAAGTATTGAAATATGTCGTAATATATTTTAATACTTATTTAAATCTTATTTCCCATCGCCAGACAGCGTCGAGATTATTCCCAGTATCTTATATTTTACTGTTCTTTTGTTTGTCGTTGTGACACGTCATTATATTGTAATGTTTCAGTTATGACTATCAATATGTATTTTAAGATCAATTTGTAGTCGTGCATATTTTTAAATGCATAAAAATTACAAATAAATTATACATAAGCAAATATATACGCCGTCTGTGTGTGCATATAATTTTTTCATTCAGTTTATATATAATTTTACAATATAATCATCACCTATTTTCTGTTTGAGAGAGAGAGAGAGAGAGAGAGAGAGAGAGAGAGAGAGAGAGAGAGAGAGAGAGAGAGAGCACAATAACTACCAAAGTCAAATGACTGTGCACAAACACACACATAATTCACGGAAAAAATGTGCCTGGGGCTAGGCGCTGAAATTCTACCTACTGGAACAAAAACAGAATGTAGAACAGGTGTCATGATTAACAACACACCTGGTGATCAGTGACGCAGGTAACGATGGACAATACAGCTTCCAAAAAAAAAAATTAATAATAGTAAAAAATCCCACATTCTCGTTCGACAAAGACCTCAGTCTACCACATGCTTAAATTTCCTTACACGTATTAAACTTGAGTGAGCGACCACTAGCGCCAAAAGCAGAAGGGAATTGGGATACAAATAGGAGACAGGTGTATCAGCGTTCGCTCTTTCTTTTTATAAAAAAAAAAAAAAATAGGTCGGTTTTATTTATCCTCCGCCAAGAAATCGTTCTTAAAACGTCAGTGGTACATCTCCCCAGCGATCAAATACGCCATATACGGCCAAGGAATCTTGTATATCCGGACTAAAACTGACATAACGTTGTTAATCATTAATTGTAAAATGGATACGAATTAGCAAACAACGGCATTGTAGATCTCTCTCTCTCTCTCTCTCTCTCTCTCTCTCTCTCTCTCTCTCTCTCTCTTGATCATCAACACAAGACTTATTTACATGAAACATGATTGAATTAATCTGTCCGCATAAAAGGACATCCGGAGTAACTCTAATGAAGACTATATACATAAAGAGCTGAAGAAATTCTTGCTGTTTCCGGTACATATCTGAATTTGCTTTGCCCGCGATACATGATTTATGAATATTTTTTTCCAGATTTATTTTTTTCAATACGATGCTTTCACGAAATATGCAAATAAGGTCATGCCACGAATATTATTATTATTATTATTATTATTATTATTATTATTATTATTGTGTGTGTGTGTATTATTATTATTACGTTAGCAAATTAACAGAGGCTAATAAAATTATTTTTCCCAGATAAAAAGTTGTCGTCAAACTGAATAAATTTTTAAAAACTAGACTGTATCCAATACATCTGGTATAGTGTAACACTTGATAAGTCACTGCAGCTGTCAATAATGTTCCTAGCGTGCACAACAATTCCAAGTGCTTTTTTTTTTCCTTCTTCATCAAATAATAATACATTCTCTAGAAAAAAAAAAAGCGAAAAGTTGAGCAGCAGAACACCTATAATTATTATGAAAACAGTTCGTTCTCTTTTCAGCAGCTTTTGAAGAGGAACGCCAAATTATGGTGTACGGATTATAAATGCTTATGTGTGTGTTTTATATTTAGGCTATTATATCGATACAAGTGCTGCCTGCGTCAAGATACAATTAGGTGAGACTTTGGAAAGTTGGGGCCTCATAGCACTTGACCAAAACAAACAGAAAGCCTTAAACCTTTTCCCACAAACACTAGAAGCAAAGAATGAATTGAAAGCAAAAGAAAATGGCCAAAAAAAAGAGAGTAAAATTCACAATAGCAAAAACAGCAGCATGACACTCGATTCCATTCAGTCATTTTTACTTCACAACGCTCTCACCTTCAGCTTATATATAATAAATTCAGTCAGTTTTTTTTTTTTTCAAAGTATATATCAGCAGGTTCTGTATTTTGTAATGCTATTCGTACTGTAATAGAATTAAAGTAAGCCTTTTTTTATGTATACACCTTTCTTTATCACTACCGAATCTAACTTTTTTCTCCTCTTGCGGTTATGACTTATTCTGAATCAACCTTTGGTCAAGGAATTACATTATTTTTATTTCTCCTGAATTGAGGGAGCAAATATCATCCGATTTTATGGTTAGTCTAACCTAAAAGATAGTGGGTTCAATTTGCAAACATATATACTTGGATTTTCTTTCTTCTGAGAGTGCTTGATATGCATTTCATAAATTCTACAAATTCTATGTACCATATTATATTGTCTCACAAGAAATAATGTGTTGGTGCTGGTCAGAATAGTTTTATATTACTACTTTTATTTTATGACTTTCCCAATCATTTGTAGATATGGAATTGTAAAGGTTACCAACACAGACATGAAGCCCCCCACACACGAATGGTTCATTGCGGTAATTTCAAAGAGATTAGTAGTCTGCGGCACACGAAATGCTCGCCAGTGAGATTCACGAATTTAAGCGACGATTACTCCAACCCTCGGGAGGATTAACAGGTAAAACGGTGTCGCTTCTGAGCGACACTCGAACATCCACATCATCATTCATAAGAGGAAATAAAATCACCTGAAACTGAAGCAATTGACAGCAAAAATAACAGAGAGAACGGTGTCTCGCAATAACAGAAATCATGTGATTTCCAATCGCGCTTGCGACAGTAGCAACCACGGAAGTAAGGGCTCGGTAAGCTGACCGCCCCGCTATACTCCCATAGAGACTTAATTTTTTTTCTAATAACATGAGCAATGATTTGTTTCCAAATCCACAACCCATTCTTACATTTGCATAGTCGTCTAGTATCTTGAGAGGCATCCATGACAGAAAGAGGACGTGGTGGATGACTAAACGTCTTGGACAACACAGAAGGAATCTTGCCAGATGCTAAACTTGAAAACGCCATTATACGTAGCCGAAAAACAACAATGTCCGACACACAAACACTTCTGAGGAGGTCCTCCTATTTTATGATCCGTGATGCGAGAACGGTCCCTCTCGGAGCGTCTTACCTTTAATTGTCTCCGTCATGTTGGTGATTATAAATGCTCTAAGTGTCCAAGAAGGGGGAGAAGGGCACAGGGAATCGCTTCCCTCTACACTCCACTTAAATCACACACAGTCTACCTCTAAATAGGCAGGGCCAAATAACACTGACGGGTGACACATAAAGCCCACCAGACACAGCAGGGTGGTCAAGGCCCCGCCCACAGTGCCAGCTCATTGGTCCGTACTGCGCATGCCTCGAAGCCTGCCGACCAATGACACCGAAAGTCGAAGAGGTCGCGGACCAATAAGGGAAGGGGGGCGGGGCTCGTTTCTACCACTCAGGGCGAATAAAGCAATGGGTCCACAAATGTCTGGTTACCATCAAAGTGAGCCAACCAAGAAGGGTCTTGTGCCGGCAGACAGACACTAATGTAGCCTGAAAATAGAAGAAAGAAAATAGTGTCTCAATGTTTGAACCATAGAGCGCTCTAGGGCAAATCCTACCCATTCAGTGGCTTTCAGTATAACCCTTGTTACGACCGTTTGACCTTTTTCCATATAATATATATATGTATATACAAACAACATGTTTTCCATTTTATATATTACGTCACAAATTTTTCCTAATAGATTTTTTTATAAAACGCCCTTTTTTATTTACGTAATATTTTTTCATACATATGATATTTGTATAACCTCACATATAATGAGCTCTACACATTTCTGTACAGCGCCCTCTGTCATGTTTACATTTTCTAAAAAAAAAAAAAAAAAAAAAAGTACACGCAGTACATGCAGCTAAAACTAAATCTCAGTAGATTTCATCAGATTTTCCCTGATCTTGACAAAATTTCGCTCTTCATATGCGCACAGATCAAGGGCTTTTTGGGAACGCCGCATTGAGCATGCTATGCATTAAACATTAATCTCGCGAAATATACAGGAGGAACTTTTCCCATTTCATGAAGGTTTCGACATGAAATGTGCGGGATTACTTGGGACTACCTGTTTTTTTGGGGTTGTGAATAGATGTATGCATGCGTGCATGTAACAGTATATATATATATATCATATATATATATATATATATATAACATACTATATATATATATATAGTATATATATATATATATATATATATATATATAATGTACAGTATATACTGTATATACACACATATATATATATTTATATACACACAACACACACACATACATATATATATATATATATATATATATATGTATGTATGTATGTGTTTATGTATGTATGTACATATCTTAGTCTACAGTAAAAGCCTGCTTCCGCAACACCTTTTGTCTCTGTATCAAACACGTTTCTACT
>NC_089741.1:48006857-48054357 GCF_040412425.1 Macrobrachium rosenbergii
AAAAGGCATAGAAATGTTGGACTAATTATCGGTTTGCTTTAAGATATGTCCGTAGCAACCAGAAGAAAACCAACCTTCTTGGTGAAGAAAAGAGAAAGATGTAGAGAAAAACAACACTTAGGTATGAGTTCGCTTACAGGCATAAAGAACATTACAGGTGATATACAAAATAAACCCGATTACCTCCTTGCACCAGATATAACAAGGAATATAGAAAGTGCTACGCATCCAGTGTAATGCCGTAATTGATTTTCAGATTCGTAATTTTGTTTACTATTCCGGAAGACCACGTTTCATTTCAATACGAGACATATAATATGAGTAGCTTCTTGCATCAATCGGACGGTGTTTTAAGGACTGAAAGCCCCGTGGAAAGCAGTAAAGGTGACCAGAATTTGTATTCATTCGAAATATCTTTCATTCATCAATATAAATGTTTGCTATCTCCCTCCAATGCAAATTTATAAAGGTATACACGTATCCAGCAAGATACAAGGTACAAGAACCGACCGTTGTCGTAAACCTATTTTTCCCTTCACACCCCGCAACCCCCACACCCCCACCACCACCACACACACACACACACATACGCACAATTGGACGTGCCAAGATTCACGCAACCACACGGGCTGCCCAGGGGTAAAGAAAGAGCCCGTGCTTGCGTGAGTCCAGCTAAACCTGCAACAACAACATTCACACAACCTCAGAGACTGACTGTAGAGATCGGTAAGTACATCACTCGTATGTAAAGCGCTGAATTAGAATAATCTGCTTTCCTTTTCTCTGTATTGCCAACGTCTTTTAATCAGCTTAATACATAAGGAAGATTTGCCGTTAACTGAGGAGGCATTTTAACTCTGTGACAATGACTGAGAACATTGTTTGCGTCAGTTATACCTCAGGCTTTTTAGAAAGAAATAAGATGATGTTTTTGTAACTTACATTAAGCTCCTGTAAGCTATTCTGTGAAGTGGTCAGAAGGAGCTTTTTTTTTAAATAGCATATTTTTAGGGCTCAGGCTGCTTTATATACTTAGACACCGACCTGTTCTCTTGTCATGTACGTAAACGTCTAGTAAAATTCAGCACGATATGCACTACTGTAGTTCAATTGAATATGCTGTAAACGCACATGCAATTATATATATATCTATACATATATATATATATATATATATATATATATATATATATATATATATATATATATATATATATATATATATATATATATATATATATATATATATATATATATATATATATATATATATACATATAATATATATATATATATATATATGTGTGTGTGTGTGTGTGGGGCGGATGGGGTTGTACTTATACCTGTTTGAGTAATGATGAAATGTGATCATTTCATCACGTTATGTTTTCTATTTCAGGTTTTACTATCATATTTCCAGACGCATCTCTAAAAATACATAATAACAGATGCCAAGACGCTGGTCTCCTCTTTCTAACGAAAAGGATCTGGGCCATATACTGAGAAAATCATCGCTATTTTTTCCTCTGAATTTGAGCCTCTCTTCTTTTATGCATATAATGGACAAGTAGTTATTAATGGACCATGGCCATTGGTGTTCCAGTGTCAGTATTATTCTGTTGTTTGCGGAAAAAGATATAGGAAGTAATTTGCAAACCCGAAACATGCATGAATAAGAAAACTGAATAGATAGAAGAATAAATAAATAAATTAATGTTTCGACAAACATACATAATGATATGTTTTTCAGCGGTAAACAATTTTTTAGCAAATTTGTCACCCTCATTGTGTTATGCAATGAATTTGAAAGTATTTCTACAGTGAATAAGTATGAAATTCACTGATCGGGATTATGAGAGAGAGAGAGAGAGAGAGAGACAGAGAGAGACAGAGAGAGACGGTGTTGATAACTTGAAATGATGAGCCATGAGACCAAGTAAATTCGAGTTTGACTAAGCAACCAACGATATGGGAAAGTAAGGAGGAGCTAAAGGAATGATTATGAAGTGAAAAAGGTCAGCAAAATTGACCTGATTTGTCCTTGCCAAAAGTGGGAGTTGAAATTGAACCATTAAGATTAGAGTAGACTTCCTCAAAGAGGCGGAGTTTTATTCAACATAGGTCCAGAGTTCATTCTGATCAATTTTTAGTTAGAGTTAACTTGAACCCCTTTAGGGTAAGATCTGTGTCGCTCTCCTCTCTGACATCAAGAGAAATTTCTAAGTCCAGTGTGGCTGGCCGTGTGAACTAATTAGTGTTATAAGAATAAACGTAAGAAAGTGCCCAGCGAAATCACTTAACCCCCTCCTGAAATAAGTTATACAGTGTGAAAAGAATTATTTACCAAGTGAATAACAACAGACAGAAGCAGAGTCATTCAAACATTGGGAACGCATACCACATCATAACGAAGTGCATATGCGTAATAATTGTACAATTAGCCTAATCCGACTAAAGCATTTAATTCCGATATGTGAAACTATTCGCGATAATTAATAAAATTTAAACTAAGATTCTGGTATTATTTCAGTTAAAATGCAGATTGAATAAAAAAAAATTTTCAAGAAATGTGGTAGATTTTGATTCCGTTGTTCCCGTTTTCTGTTAAGAACAGGCAGGAGCCGCAGGACCCACTAACAGGAAAATAAGAATATGAAAACGGTCGGGTTCTGTTTATAAATGGGTCAGTGATATTGAATCTCTCCAAAGGAGGCAATAAATAGACTTAAAAAGTGTCAACGTTGCATAACTATAGAAATTCATAACCCCCAACCTCACCCCCAAAACCAAACAGTAACATTAGCTAGATTTAAAATAAATAAGAACATAAGAGGAAATGAAGAATTTCAGAATACAGAATTTATCGTGTACACACCTTGATATCTTATTATATCGCTTTTTTACCTGTCTCATAACTTTTTTCATTCGTTCAAATCAAGTGTTAACTGGAATACTTGTCTGCAGTATTCCCACTCAGTCTTCTAAGTAACGTAGTAACTTTTGATAAAACAAGAAGGAAATAAATAAAGTTTTCAAAAAAAAAAAAAAAAAAAGGCGTTCCCTCAGTTGGGTGACTGTGAGATCCTTGTAGAATAATTCACATTGATTAATATAACAGTATCCTGCACAAATACTTTTGTCTTTTATGCGTTTTGTAAACCCGTTTATTACGGACCACGCATCTATACTCATTTGCTTATGATATTGTAGTATTATTTACATTTCAAAAATAAAAGAACAGTCTGGATTACGTTATGTTGATTATACCATTGCCAAATCAGCATATCTCCCATTGCAGTACAAAAAAAAAAAAAACATTACTTATTAATGTTATTATGAAAAAGAATGTGCATATTCACCATCACAACAGCTGTAAACCCTCAAGGAATGAATCTCCTGATTTTGACTATGTTATATTATGCTTTGTCGCCAGA
This sequence comes from Macrobrachium rosenbergii, assembly GCF_040412425.1. Classification (NCBI taxonomy): domain Eukaryota; kingdom Metazoa; phylum Arthropoda; class Malacostraca; order Decapoda; family Palaemonidae; genus Macrobrachium; species Macrobrachium rosenbergii. The sequence goes on from NC_089741.1 coordinate 48,010,292, forward strand.
TCAGAGTTTTCTCAGTCTTTCAAAAAAATTATTCAGAATCTGCAGTGCCCATGAACTTCATATTTTGAAGACTCCATATCCGGGACCGGAAGCCTTTTGACTTCATTATTATCATCGTCTCATCCTAGGCCCTAGGATCGGCCCTCAGTTGTGACAATCGAGCAAGCCTTATTCCTATTCCTGTTACAATTATCTTTGAATAACTTGTTATTCAATACCATAACGGTTTCTCAGTAGTTATATCCTTGACTTCTGAAATGTCTCTCAGAGTGTTCACCTCTTACCGAATTGTGTGGATACCGTGTATTCAAAGGACAGGTCTCTGTTATATCTTGGTTTCATTAACCTATATTGTGATTATCTTAACTGTTTCCATTAATGGTCACTTCCGGCGTTCTGTGTATTTCGACTCCATAACTGAAAACGGGCCGGGCAACTTGTTCTGTTATAACAGCAAGTTTCTGTAAGACACAGTGCCTTCGAACCAGTTGCATTTCAAACTGCAAACCTTTTAGTGCAGCAAGGAAAGCCGTGTCAGATGATCATTTATTTCATTAACAGTCTTTATGCATGGGCAACTCCACGAGTTTGGCTTTGAAGAGCATTATTAAGCAGATCCGAAATTAATATCAAGGTCTCTCACTCCCTTTGTGTGTGATGAATTGTTTACGGATGGCATCGCTAAATCACCGAAGTTAAGTATCTGGCCAGATATTTTTTTCACAAGACGTTCTTGAGGGCTAACGCCGTGATGAGACCGAGCAGTCATAAATCTCCAGTTGAAATCCTTTTCCCTCTGAAACTTCGTTAATCCTCACCTTAACGCACATATCACAACAACATGACAATGCGTGCTCAAGGAACAAGAATCCGTGCTGGCAAAAGGACAGTTTAATCTATCAATAACAGAGCGACTCACCCGCGTTTGTGTTTAGCGGGATGAAACTGATGAAACTGTTCGGGAAACATTGACAAAAAATTTCCCATATTTTCTTGAGGGAACAAAATTTCATATTCGCAATCGTTACTCTTAAACTAATTATGGATCATTTGACTTCAAATTCGCTATAAGTCTTTGCATTTCGCGATGAACTGCTCAAGTTTTGCGAGTGAACTGAAGTTCTAGCTCTGGCTACTGGCTCTAGTTAATTGTCAGGTATATAAGTAATCTTAGTTCTCTGATAGATTCTTAACAAATAGAATCTCCAGTGACAGATTCACGGTCAAAAGGAAATTTAACTACTAAAACTATCCATGTACGAGAGTATACAAGAATATATACATGCAGATGGACATTTGATCCTTCCTACTCTTCCCCTCTCTTAATTCATTAAAATTTTAAAGACTTTTCCACGAGTTCAGGGAAACTGTCAAAAGTTTGACGATATGAAAGATCCCGAGTGGTAGTGCTGGGTTGTGAACTGTGCGAAGGCAGAATTTACGGATGAAACGTACCTATGAGAAGTCATTGCTGTTTTGATGATTTGACTGTACTTTTGTTCTAGAAATTTTGAATTAAAAAAAAACACACATTTTCTCCAAGAATTGCTTATCAAATAGCTATGATTAGAAAATGTCCCATTGCTTGTTTTTGAAATTTGTGGGTCCCTTTGTCATATGACTTTTTTAACTTTTTTTCCGTAATATTTTTAGTGACTCTCCTGACTTTCGTCCTGTTACACTCACATTAGTGTTGTCATATGTGCAGTATGCGGTTGCCGTGAATTTTGCTGTTTTTAAAAACAGATTTTACACAACGAGCGACCGTTGAAATCCTCAAGAAAAAATATAGGTTCTAACTTGTAAACTGCATGTACAAGAATATTAAACATTAATAAGATCATGGACAGTACGTTGGGAATATTCTCAGTGGAATGTACTTATTTAAAACGTTTGTGCTAATACAGATTCGAAGATAAAGAACCATTTCTGTGACTAGACATTGACACAGCCCAGATCACATCAAAATTAACGTAGTAATATAAAACCATAAAGAATCTCCGTCAGACCTGACAGGGGTAAGAACATGAATATATTGAAAACAGTGTATTGCATATATGAAGATTGTTGCCAGACGTCATGTGGCAACGACCACATAAAGTCCGTTATGCTGTTTGTATGAGTATTGGGTGAAAGACGCAGTAGATCCAGCATACCTGGAGTTATTCATTTATGACAATGTACGCTATCGGTAAATAACAGTGTTCGCAAAGAACCGAGCACCACTCCTTTTAGCCCAAAGCACCATGGGGTTGATGGATTTTGCTTTACACTTAGCTTTAAGAGTGTTCCAGCAGCTATACACCATTCCAGTTCGTCCTCTTGCATTATTTGTTAACTTATATGTACTCCTTTCTGTCTGAAAACTCGTCAGTTTAAGGAAATCTCTGGGTTTTCTTAGAGAAATGTGATTGCATGGGATATAATTTAGATCTCATCATTGTCATGACAGGTTTTGAGCGTACAATGATAAATGCCATTTCCACAGTTATGGGCCCTGGTTTATCATGACATGTTTCTTCTTTCATTACACAGCGTACATTGTAAGGAAGGGCAACTGAGTCAAATATTATTGAAGAGCGTTGGAATGGCTGTCTTTACCTATTAACGAAGTGGCCTTTGGTTAAATTAACTGAAGAACATACCTGATATGAGAGACTGAGAAGTCTAATGGACTTCATGAACAGCAAATACATATGGAGGACTTCTCTGCTGTGTACAACCAGTTATGGAACGTCCAATAGGTAACTACTGATGATGAGGATTGTACAACAACCTATGGGAGAGTTGGATTTTGCATTTCATGCGCTTGTGGGGCAAACCTGCCAACCATCTGGAAGGTCACTGAAATCATTAGAAAACATAAACATTCTTTTGAAAACGGGCCAGCTGATTTCAGCCATAAAGAACAGCGACACCTTTGTGAAATTGGGCTGAACTAGAGGAAGACCTCTGAGGAATTTCTGAATGCTGACTCTTAAGGCACAAATATAACGGCGTCTGAGAATTTTATAATTTAGACAAAATAAGATGTCAAGATGTGAATTAATTTTGCATCATGTTGTGCTTAACAAGAGGTTAGGTTATAAGAAATTCTGATCTAATAGGATTTTTTCAAATGGGCGTTACATATAGGAGCGCACTAGTACTAAGGCAGTAGTTATAAAAACAGATGACTATACTCAACCAGGTACAAACGGAACTAAAATATAAGTAATCATTAACGAACACCAAATACGTGGAAGTCTCATTGATATCCGTGATAAGTATTTAAAATCTATTGTATTAAATTATAACTTTTCGAGAGGTTGCTAAATAGAAATGGTTATCCTCTCTCTCTCTCTCTCTCTCCTCTCTCTCTCTCGTTGAGTAACTCTGCATGAAAACGTATACAGTATGAGAATAAATCTTAGACGAAATAAAACAGCATTCACAATTTTTATTGTTGGGGAGGAGTTTAGGGCTCACGTCAACAGCGCAGAAAACCGGCTTAAAGCATCGGGGTCGGGGAGCAATTCAAAAGAATGTTCCCCATCACGAATCCGAAAAGATTGGATACAACTGAATTTTGATACAGATTTTATTGGGCAGTGTGCCAAAAATTGAAGAATGCTCAGCGTTGCTCTGGCAGAAATTATTCAAACCGGTTAGTAATAGAAAACTTGGATGTTGCCGTAGAGAGAAGCTTGGAGTTTAAAAATGAGTTTTTATATATCCAAGAGTAATCGCGATGAGTCAATATCTTGATGATCAAATGTGAGTGCACATTTACTTATTTTTTTCCCTGTTGATGTTGATATTCATTCATGTGATTGTAGGCGAGTGAGGGAAGGCTGAGAATTTAATCAGGGACCTTGGTAACGCGAGCCAAGCGCTCCACCTCTGAACTATAGCAGCCAAACAAACGCTTCCAAGAAAAGACAACGATCGCTGCCACATTCACACTAAAAATGTTGAATCATACCCCTACACAGAAGACTCACCAACAACGTGCTGAGGCCCCTTACACACGTTTGCGCTATTCACCTCTATCATGCGAGCACTAGTTGACTTCCTAGATGCTGAGGCCTCTCCTTTCCAGTACCTCTTTCATTTCATTTATTTGTCTCTTTCTTGGTCTCCTTTCCTTCCTCCCAATGACTTCTGAAATATATATATATATATATATATATATATATATATATATATATATATATATATATATATATATATATATATATATATGTTATACTGTATATACTGTATATATGTATGTATATATATATATATGTATTATATTATGATATATATGCATGTATATATACATATACATACATATATATATATATATATAATATATATATATATATATATATATATATATATATATATACACACTCATTTGATGCTTCTTCCCTTTATAGGAATTTATCCTTTTACTTAGAGTAATAATCATTTGTACTTTATGGTAAGATTTCGTATGTCGAACTCATACATTTGTAAGAGGTTTTTAGTCATGTACATAAAAAAATTCAGATATTATATTAGCAAATGTGTTATGTCTGAAGAGTAAGATAAATTCCCAAATTCATTGGTATTATGCAAAGATAGCCTAAACTGTCACAAGAGCATTTTGTAGCCAAGTCTTAACAAAATGCTGCCCATGGTACATGTATGAGATGGCTGCATTTATGAAATCTGATGTTATTTTATTTCATTTCAGTCTATGTTAGTAGACAGTACTGCTTCGTAAGGATTGCTAAAGAAGCTCGATATTATTGTAGCCTAAGATGTTTCTAATCTGAACACCACTAGAATTTCTGCCATGACTTTGGACTGCTATGGGAAAGTTTAAAGCAATGTAAAACATGAGCAGGGAATAATTGTCCTCATTTTCTTGGGACGCACTTATAAATAACTATGGTAGAATCTAAATAAAATCTTGTTTGGCTTCCATTTTTTGTCAGTGCCATGATATGAAACTGCACCGTAAAGAAAACAACTCTTACAAGGCATAGCACAATAAAATTATTTCTAATAGTTGCGAAAGAAAAAGCAAGATATTTTCTCATCGATTAAGTACTTAAACTCTTTAAATCATATAGAAACAGTATTCTTTTAAGCTGCTTTTAACTGCAGCACAGTATTCTCTGGCAAGCTTTATTTTTCAAATTATTGTTTATTTCTTGGTATTTTAATTTTTGCATGTTATTATAAATAGTAATTTTATTGAAGCGGTCGTAAGTACTTTCTCTTTAGTTATGGTTAGCGTCGTTTTCATTTTCTTTTCCAATACTATATTAATAGAAAATGGTATCGTAATTTTAATGGTAAACAATAACAAAAAAATATCAAACTATTCTGTCCCGTTAACTAGCGAGTGATCCTCTCTCTCTCTCTCTCTCTCTCTCTCTCTCTCTCTCTCTCTCTCTCTCTCTCTCTCTCTCTCTCTCTCTCTCTCTCTCTCTCTCTCAACCATTTCAATGAAAAACTCCTACATGCTTTTCTTAAAGTTAACAACAATTAATTACCATTATTGTGATTGCACCATTAAGGAACTCGACCAATTGACTTATTTGTTTTGGGTTTGTGCGAAACAAGTCGGCCTTAATGCATTATGCCAGTCGATCTCTTATACAACGGAGACATGTAACTTATTTTTAGGAGTTGAAGGGAATAGAAGGCCTGGTATGGACCTCTGAACTCAATTAACAGATCGGGACGAAAAAATCTGGTCAAGTCACGTTTATGTTATCGTTCCCCTATCCCTCTTCATAACATACACTTCTTATGTGCGTAATGCACTATAAATATTAGCTGTGCCAGTGCCATTGCCTCTTCAATGACGTATGATTTTAATTTGTAATTTATTTTAGAAATAATTTCCTTTTGACTCTTTTTAACACGGCAGTAATGGTATAAATAACATTAGGTCGTGAGTTATATTAACTGTGTAGGTGGGGTACAACAATAACCTAATGTTGTAAGGGCTACTGGACATCATCGTTAAAACACATTTTGATGAGTGCTCCAATAAAAGACATGTGATTAACTGTGAATCAAAAGGTCGACTATTGCAACTTAGGAAGCTACAAAATATATGAAATAGAGCTGAAGATTAATAAAAGGTGTTGCACCTCGGGATGCTATTACGCCTGTATTGTCCGATTTGCAGCTTGAATAATGTTTTAGACTGATATGTAGTACACCTCTTCGCATAGTTATGTGAAAGTCGAATTTGCTAATCCTAAACAGCACCTTCGGTGGAGTGGGGCAGAAAAGAAGCCAGCTGTAAATTGTATATATAATTGTAAACTAACCGTGGATGATGCCCTACAATTAATTCTTATTGCTTGACATATTTTTGTAAATCAGTGATTTTCTTCTGAAAAGAGGATGGGAGCCAGCTTTTGGCCCTCGGTACAAAGTAAGATATTTTCTTGGAAAGACCAAATGAACTTCGAAGGAAGGTGAGAATTAACTACTGTCTTGCGGTCAAAAGTTACAGTTAAATACCTTGCCAGATAGTCTCGGATTGTTATGTGCTAAGTGAATTCGTCAAAAGAACTCTGATTCCCCGCTAAGTGTAAGTGTGTAATAAGCATAGGATAAGGTCATATGCATAATTATGTACACGGGTATATGTGTGATCCCCAAATATTTGTAGAACGATATGATCATGTGTGATTATCTCAGAAGATACAATAACATTCTCATTTTAATGAGGCTGTTTTGTTGATTTACTAATGAATAATTTGTATACTTAATAACATGTCTATAATCAAAATTAATTAGAACAAGAGGAGGGTGTAGCTTGCTAATAATAAAGTAGATTGAAACAATGAAAAGCTCGTCTACTATAAATAAATCTTTTGTCTATTAAGATTCATCATAAAGTGGAAAGCTGTAACCAAACACGAGTATATTATTTCAGTACATGTTGATTTATAATGACGTATCATCAGCATAATGAATAGCATTTCTTCCAAGATTATGTTTTATATATTTATTTTTCGTACTGCTTACACATTATCACAACTCATGAAATAATGTTTTTCCCATTTTCACATAAAGGCCACGAGTTAGCACTGCCATCTAGCGTCTGCTCGTCATGGTGGAGCCTCAAAAACACAAATATCCTCTTGTGTTCCAAGTCCTTGAGACAAGTCTGCTGCCGTTCTTTTTCTTTCCTTGGTACTGTTCAGTACAAAATCTTTCGCCGTCATTGTTACAAGTATTCAGTCATGGCTCTTGTAAAGCAAGTGCATCAGCATCGTTTTGCTTGGTAGAATTTCACATCTAACGAGGTAAGATAATCGTATTTTCAGTGTTTAGTGTTATTTAGGAAAGTCGAAGTGATTTCTCAAAACAGAAACCAAATTTGATGGACATGGTTATGTGTCATTGCGGAAAGAGTTCGGAATTGCGGTATTGGAAATGCTAATCAGGTGATATTCGGCCCAAGGCTAGTAACCAGGAGATTCGTCGAGGTTGATAAGGTTCATAAGAGACGTAGTATCCGATATATCTAAAAGCGACAACGTTGCCGAATTTCACTAAGTAAGTCCAGCATTTCCTTGTTAATTAGGGCCAAAATTCCAGAAATTCGTCAGGACTTGATCTGTGCAAACTTCAAGGTTCTTTTGCTACCATGGTTCTGCAGATTGTGACCACGCAGGCTTTGTCTGGCATTTAAAAACGCACACGTAAGACATGCCGCAAATTTTACTTTTGGAACACAATATTTTCACTCGCTTTTCCAGAGTTAAGACAGTTCGAATTTTGTTGACAGTTAAAATTTATTCAGTGAAACATTTTTGTACTATCTACAGAATTTTTATTTTTTCCATGTTAATCTAAGGTCAGATACTAAGAGAAAGGATTAAATTCTGTATTCATGGCAATCGGAGAACCCCGTTTTTAATGCTTAAATATGGTTTAGCATGTCCCTAAGTTTCAATCAGATACTTCATAACAACCTAAAGGTGAGAAAAAGTTTACACTTTTCTACAATGTAACTGCGAATATTTGCTGCCAAAACACATTAGTGGATATTCTGACTTGACTTGAAAACGTTAAGGTAATAAAATTCTTTATCCACCAGCTTTACAGTAATTTTTTTCGAATTTGGAAAATTAAGGACTATTGGCAGCGACGAAATTGCCGTGAAGGCTGTTGGCATTTCGAGATAGAATATTTGTTAAATGGATGCTTAGATGGCCCTAAATTTACTTTTGAAAACTTAATTAATTTAGCTTGTATATAAAATTCAGTTTAATAAAAAAACACATTCATGCTATTTATAACGTGTAAAAAGGTAGATGGCTAGTCGTTTGGTGATGAATTTGATTTTTGATTAGTACAGCAATAACCTACCCTAAACGCAGCAAGGAGGGTTATGGCGTTTGTGAAGAATGGGCCCACCGTTTCTGGACGCTAAATATTGGTGCTTTCAGGCTATTCTTGCAGTGGGGCACTATTGCAAATCGAACTTGTTGTGAGTAGTTTTATGCAAAGTTTACGCTGGGCCCTGAGCAAGATTACAAAGAAAGGATCAATACAGTGCCAAATTCATGTAAGCTAGTGTTCTGGGTCCCCCACTTCAGGATTTGTATTATAGATAAACGGTTTCTTGTTTGGCATAGAAATCTTTGTGCATGGTTTTACTTTTTTATAACTGAATAATCCTTTGCTTGAGATCCCAGATTAGTACTAGGTATTCAGTTAATTTGAGCAATTTTGTATGTTCTATGTTCAGTACCACATTTTTCAAGAGGTTTTGATCCAGATGTGATCAAATAATATCACAATCTTCTTAACCATGTAGTTGAATCGTTGTAAAGTAAGCCCAAGTCTCTCTCTGGCCTGCTTTCCCTGTTGGAGCCAACAAATGGTGTAATGGAAAAATATTAAATTTCTACAGTACCAATAAGGCTTTTGTATAGCGGCTTATTTGATTTGATTTGTGGAAGGGTCTGAAAATAAGGAACGAGAGGTGTGGTAGAATGTTTAAGTTCTCGTAGCCTTAGAACCACTGGAAAAACCAAACCATGTCACAGAAACTCTTGATAAATTCATCCATTATTGTAGTTACGTTTATTTAGGTGAAAAGTATTGCTTACGTATTATATAATTTTCTCGCATCTTAATTATTTGGAGCAACAGATCTGACAAGGTACTGGTAATTGTTTCAGGTGGTGGTGGTGACTCAAAGAACTACAGGAGAATCATCTAGTTTTTGTGGATATTTGTCGAGGGAAATAAACGCTTGCAAGTCGTAGAACTATCAAAGAAGGTCCAGGAAAGAAGACTGCAGTGGTATGGCCATGTGATAAGTGATGAGACGTAGGGAGGAGAGCGATGGAGTTGGAGGTGCCTGGTGGGAGAGCAAGGAGAAGACCGAAGTGAAGTTGGATGGATGTAGCTAGAGAAAATCTAAGAGACAAACAGTTGTCAAAAGAGAAAATCTAAGAGACAAACAGTCGTCAAAGGAAGATGTTTGACCGAGCTAGGTAGCGGAAAGCTGTCAGAAACATAGACCCCACATAGAAATGGGAAAAGATGCAGAGAAAGAAGAATAAACATATTCAGTCTCAGCACTCGAACTTGACTGCAGCCTACACTGCTACAAGAAGTAAGTGATATTTGGGTAGTTACTTTTTTCCCATGTCACAAAGATATAATAAGTTATCTGGTAAGCCCTGGAGCTAATTTCCATCCTCTTATTGATTTGTGGTTCAGAAAATACTTTAATCATGTGAAAAAACTAATTCAAGAAGGTAATACAAATGACTCGTATTTATGGAGCTGTGTAGAAAAATTGTGCAGAAGTTAGGGAACAAAAAAACAAAAACAAAAAAAAATCAATACGTTTTAACCATATTTGAACTTTGTAGTAAAAGCTACAGAAGCAGAACAATGGTTTACTGTCACATTTTAACCCAGTATGTAGCTTATCAAAGTCAGATTTTTTAAACGTACAAGACTTTATATGTATATTTCAGGAAAATATGTAATTGGCATTATCTTGTCAAGTTTGATTTATTAAGTGTTATCTGGCGTCATTGCTATCTGTCTTGTGTATAGAAAGATAAAAAAAACAATATGCAGAATTTGTTGTAATTGTTGTATGCTAGATGTTTGGGCACTGAAATGTACTACATAATATGAAAAGAGAAAAAGGTAAAGAATATAGAGCTGTCATTATACGCCTAACATACAAGGATTTTTGTACATAACCTTTCAGATTACATGGGTTTCATACAAGACTGAAAAATCTCTGAAAACTTTCGCAGTTATAAGATTTCGTCAATTGATACATGCATGCTTTTCAAGATTTTTCAAGTAGCACTTTGAAGCTTCTTTAAGTCTTTAGATATTTTGAAATCCCATATTTATACTGGTGCAGCTATAGAATCATAATTGGTTAATGCTAATCTGATGACTGGCTAAATTTTAAATTCCTGTGATAGATCTGAAGTAGTACTATATGCCTAACTCAATACACCATAGACATTAAAGATCCTGAAAATTCATTGCGTCTGTCATAAAAAAAACTTAACAAAAATTAAAATTTGCATAAAAAATATTAAAATTTGCATAAAAAATGAGTACAGTATATATGATTTGATTTCCAGTTTGCGTAGTTTCAACAAATAGTTTGTGTACTTTTAAAAATGATAAATTAAGTACTGTATCTCTTTAGTATTTGGAAGTTTACATTTCATATTTTGTATAGATTCTCTCAAAGTATTAGTTGGCCAGGGTTAAGGAATGACCTGTATCACAGCCTTATGTTTGGTGTCCATTGTATTTTAATACTCCTTGGTTTGATCATTTTTAGTTCTTGGTTTGATCATTTTTAGTTCTTGGTTTGATCATTTTTAGTTATTGTGAAGTTGTACCAGTAGCGATCCCTTCAGACTTGGCACTTGTTACACTAAAGGTGGCTGGTGGCTTGAGACAATATTTTAATAGATGCTTGCCTCAGTGAATGCTTTCTGATATTTAGGTTTTGTATTAACTTGTGCACAAGCTTAAATCTGGGATTTAATTATTTTACACATTCTTTTCACATGCTTTTTTCAAAGCAGCACCTGGTCATTAGAGGGTTGAATGCCATGCTAAGTGAAGTGCTGTTACTGTTACTAATCGCATAGTTTACTTAAAACTTTCGGCTTAGCAAAATTTCCGACTCAAGTCAATGAAGGTTCTTCAGCAGTGGGTAACCTTTATGGAAAGCTATGCGACATCCACAGGAAAGCTATTTTAGTAAAGATGAGTAGGACACATTTCATAAAAACAATAGCACTCCCAGTGTTCACCCTTAGAGTATAGACTGTTTTAAGCAGGCATGTCATTATCCATGTGGCTGCTGTTTCCCAAGGCAGAAGAGAGTATGCATTAAGTGAAACTGATGTTGATACAATTGCAAGTGCAGCTACCAGGTGACTAAATAACCTCACCACTTACATCAATACTTAAATGCAATAGTTATCCTGATTGCATTTGTCCTCGAAGGCCTTTAGCACTTTTGTGACCTCCCTTCCAGTGTTCAAACAGTAATCCTAAGAGCCATGATCTGTCTGTGCAGTGTAGATTACTTGGGTTTAGTTCCTACACCTACCACAGTGTCTTTTCCACAGTGGCCCCTATAGCTTTAATTACAGCTCTGAACTAGTGTGTTGTCTCATACTAATTGCACAGACTTTCTCTTGTGCTTTGAAGTTGGAGCTTTTGAGTTAACACCTTTACTTTGGTCTTATGTTTTTTGTCCCAGCAGAAGTAGAATATTAAGTTTCTGGCAAGAATATGATAACTTAAAAACTGAAGTGAATCCTTTATTAATACAGTATAGTTATTAAATTTTCTAAATACTGTATTTTAAAATGTCTTCCAAGATGGGTGGTGTGCATGAGTGAGGTCTTCATTAATTTGGGTGGTGAAGTAAGACTTTACATAGAACTCTTGGCCAGGTTGTGGAATAACTTTTGAAGTGAAGATAGTCACTTCTATGCTAAAGTGACTAGTGAATTGGCAAACAGAATTCCATTTCGATAGCCAAACTGATAGGTTAGATAAAGTTTTACTATTACAGTACTAAATTTAATGCAAGTTATGCTTTTTACTTTTCTTTGCCAGGGAATCTCGAGATTTGGATTTTTCTTGGGAATGAAGAACTCTAGCAAACTGTTAGACCTTACTGGCATATTCATAAGGGGCCAGCAAAGAAGTCTTCATTACTTTGTTCTTGAGATTTGGTACACAGTCTGGATTACATTACCGTTCTCCTAATTTGTCAGATGTGGATAGTCTGTTTTGAGGCAAGTTGGTAGAGTGTCACTTGTGACCAGTTTGTTTTAATTCTCTACGGGTGTGACCAGTTTGTTTTAATTCTCTATGGGTTTTCCCATGACGTCTCTCAAGTCGCTACTTTGATAATCAGTTTGGGGGGGATCCTCTTAGGGTAGATGGAACTTCTAAGCTTGCTCTTGCTGTTATTCTTCAGGGCAAATCTGTTTCCCTACACTCTAGTCCAAGTGGGAAGAACAGTAGTGTTGAAGGAATGGAAATAACCTTGGCCTATGGCAGAGGGTAAGTGCCATGGTAGATTTCTGACCTGGCTTTGGTGGGGTTACAAAAATTTCATTGGTCTTAATTTTCCATTTAAGACAATTTCAGATAGTTGGTCAAGTTTCAGAAAATAGCATTGGGCTTAATTGTATTTATACAAGAGATTTGTTGGCATGTGCAAAAGTCTCCTTCCAGGTTAGGTCTCAAATTTTCATTTCTGTACTGTGTTGGTACATGGTCAGTCTTTTAATTATACTCCTCCAGGTACATGGCCTTTTTCATTGCTAATTACATTTTTTCAAAATTTTTCTTTTCTAGGTACATGGCATTTTTCATTGCAATTACATGTTTTCAAAGTTTTTCTTTTCTAATGAAAAAGGTACAGTATAATTATCAGCTACTAGCACAGAAATAAAAGTTCCATATACAGTACTGCACAAAGTCTGTTGTTCCTCTTCCAAAAGTAAGATGTAAAAGTTCCATATACAGTACTGCACAAAGTCTGTTGTTCCTCCTCCAAAAGTAAGATGAATATGAAAATTTAGAAAGGAAACAGGTTCAAACTACAAATTTTTTACTTCTCTTACAAATTCGTTCTTCCCAGGTATACCAACCGAAGCCTATCTACAGGGTGGGTGAAAAGTAATTAGTCATTAGAAATTGCTTATAGAATTTTCAGTATCACTGAAGTCACAATGAAACAGACATGAATGGGGATTATTTCTTCTTTCCAGATGGCCAGTCACTTAACTGCTCAGGAGTGAGCCTAGATAGCAGCATGCTATGGAGTGTGGAATTCCAATGTTGAGGTTCAGAAATGGTGGTGTGCATGGAATAGCAGACATGCAACACTACATCTGGAGGCTGTAAGAAGTTGTCATAAAGCTGATGACCACAGGCTCTGAATGATGCAAGAAATGGCCGTCCAACCACATCCCAATTAGCAGAGAATGTGGCAACAGTGCAGGAACTAATTGCAGCTTGATTTAATCAACACTAAGCAGCTTGTAAAAGTATACTAACATGTAAAAGTATACAAACAAGACAAGACAAACAATACATGGTGTTGCATAAAGAATAGTTTTTCTAAGTTTTTAGCCCAGCACGTGAAGGGGCTCGTAATGGTGAATTGACCGCAGAACTGAAACATGGAGAGTTAATGCTCGGTTGGCATCAAGATTGGCCTGGCCTGATTGTTTGAAAACATCCTCTAGTGACGATGCTGGGTTCCATTTAGTGGTTTCATCAATCATCACAACTGCCATTACTACTAGGCGTTATGTGGTAACGATCCAAAGATGACAGTCGAGAAGCAAGCTCCCACTGCACCGTGGTGCGTGGAATGACGGGCAACATAGTCGGCTTCATCTTCTGGGCGAACACAGTGAATGCAGACCGCTATCTTCAGATACTCAAAAACTACATGTGACCCACGGTGTCCGGCTGGGATAACATTGGTGACCTGATGATTAATTATGCAGGATGGTGCACCACCCATTTTGCTCTTGCACGCATGGTTAGACCAACATTTTCCAGGACGTTGGATAGGACGACCCGGACTTCATGAATGGCCTTCAAGTAGTCCAGGTTTCACTCCATGTGATTTTTACCTGTTGGGTTACACAAAAGAGGTGTTGTATATAACAAAACTTCTCACACTGGAGGACTTGCCGACACAGATTTATGATATCTCAGAAGGTTATCCACTCCATCTCTGGCTGTTGGAGGAAATTGGTTGATGCCACCAGTACATATTTTAAAATATGAAGACTCTTTCCCATGGAATAAAAAACATATATGAATATGGTCTTATTACTAATTTTTATGGTTTTAAAAATTGTTTTAGGTCTAGTTACTTTTCCCCCACCCTGCATTATCAAAAGCTATACTGTATATTTTACTCTTAAAGCAACTTTCATTTTTTCCAGGTATACAAACCAAACCCTATTTTCTATATGGAATCTTCAACCTGCAACAAACAATTTAATGGCAAGGTAAAGAGATGAAGGGAATACCCCCAAGCTATCCAGTCACTTAGTACTGGCTGCCAAAGAAAGCAGTTTTCTTAACCTCTTCTCTTCTGTAAGAAAGTGTAATTCCAATGAGTTGCTGCTACTTCTCTTGTCTTGTTTCTAAGATGTATCTTTACTCTTCACTCTCTCAAATGGAAGAGAAACTTTCAATACTGGCAATGTGAGGTGCCTGAACTGAAGTGTGGTTATTTTACGTCTCCCACCTCGGTAGACCCATAGAGTATAGGCAATTTTTCTGTAAGGGAAGAATGTCATTTGTTTTTCTAATAAGAGTGCAAATCAGTGTAAAAACCTAAAACATCAGGAAATATGTAAAATTACTTTTGCAAACTGGGCACTGGCTTTGCTTTTAGCGCATAATTTTTACAATAGCCACATAAATTGTGAAGTAAATGGTCTTTTATTCTTAAACAATGTTGTCCCAGTGTTTTCCCAAACAGCAAAGACATTTTAAAAGCAGGCTGATTAGCTCTGATTATGAATATTTGTTTCATGGAAAATTTTTACCTCTACAGAAGTGAAGTGGTTGATTTCTGCAGACTTCATAAGAACACCGCAACATGGGGGAGTAGCAGATTCCATTATTATACTACACTGTCAGTCCACCCAGCCACCTGGAAGTTAACATGGCATTATTCTGAGAAGGTTAAATTCATAATTTGTCAAAATGACAAATTTTTACTGAAAAATTCAAAAACCTCTATACTGAAAAATGTAAAATCAAGACTGCAGGATGTATAATTTAATAAACTAATA
This sequence comes from Macrobrachium rosenbergii, assembly GCF_040412425.1. Classification (NCBI taxonomy): domain Eukaryota; kingdom Metazoa; phylum Arthropoda; class Malacostraca; order Decapoda; family Palaemonidae; genus Macrobrachium; species Macrobrachium rosenbergii. The sequence continues at coordinate 48,025,633 of NC_089741.1, forward strand.
AAACCATTCCTGCAGGATGTATATAATTTAAACTAATAAAACCATTCCATTACGATGTTGCAATATCAAATGTGACAAATTTACTACAGGCAACCTGAACAAATGTAATTTTTTTCATTAAAACTGTTGGATATAAATATACTGTACAATAATTTACAGTACTAGCAATCAAATGTGACAAAATTTAAGTATACTCTGCAGGCAACCTGAAAAGCACCTCTTAAAGAAAAAAAAATTTGTTGGATGTAACAAATGTACACTACCATAATTTAACAGTACTAGATCAATAACATAAAACTACTGATGCTCACATCTTAAAGTGGGACAGCAAGACCCCCAAACAGTGTAAAACAAGTAAATATAGTAAGAAACCAGACAAAGCAATATTAGAACTTTCTTCATGAAAGCCCAAAAAGTTATCAAATGCAGTTCTCAAAATGTACAATCCTAAAGAAATCTCTGGAGGGAATAAAACTACTTCCAATGATGAATGAATTCTACACAAACTGAATAACCTGAAAAAAGAAGAAACTACCTATCGGTAACACCAGACTAACCATATATATAGTAATATAAAATACTGACCATCCTGGCAGAGTAAAGCCATAGAAAGTTTTAAGTAATTTACTTATTCAATGCAAATGAAGATTCGTTTTAATAGTGATGAGTCTTGCAGAGAAATGAGGATACAGTGACATTGACTGTATGGTAGCCAGGTGTAAAAGCCTTTAGCATTACACGGAAGGTGTAAAAGCCTTTAGCATTACATGGAAGTAGAGAGATCTAATCAAGATGAAAGATGTTCCTTAAGCCACCAACTAGCACAAAGTAATGGACTGCATAGAAGCGGGAGTATTTTGCAGAACCAATAGGAAAAGAGAACCACTTGAGAGAGGTGACAGGCACCATGAAGAGAGCTTCATCTCTGTGAAGGTGTGGACCTTGTCAAGTTATATTATCTGCATGCTGCAGATACTACATGTTGTGATCATTGCTGATGTTCCAAGGATCAGAAAGATTCATAAAAACCAAGGGAAGTAATTCAAAGCAGTTCCAACACAACAATAACATTACGCAGGGTATGCACAGGAAACTGCTCCCGATCAATACATCGAGGGCAGAAAAAAAAAATCAGTGAAGCAGCAATGGGGAAACAGCCACAGAAAAAACAAATTAAAACCAAGAAAGGGAATGAAAAGCTTAAATCCAGCATGACATACTGCACATCTCAGAATTAATAAGGAATAAAAAAAACTACTGTATTTACAGTGTATAGGTAGAGATTAATTAATCCATAAATCGTTCATCAGTGGACATGGGTATAAAGATACCAAGCAACTTACACTGGCAAGCAGTGGTAACAGATCTGATTGACAAGTCTACAGACCTTGTAACATCTGATAAATGACGAAGGTACTGCTAGAAAAGGTCATTCATGCCTGATTCTCTCTGAAAAGGAGATACAATTGTAAATTTTCATTAAAAAAAAACTATAATTTTGATAATTACTGTTAGATAGCTATATCACCACACATACCAGCATGGAGATATAGCTATCTTTAACAGTAAGTGTCATCCCAAATAAAATAACCTAATTATAACTGAACAATGAAACTGAGCCCATCTGATGGACCATACAAATGCCTTTAGGATGATCTTCAAGAGTATACATATCTAATGCTGATAAAGAAGTCCTGAGAATTCCTTAAGCTACTGTACATGAATTTATGGAATCTGCAATGAACTGGGAGATAAGTATCTGCTAGCTGTATACTAACCAAAAAGTAGCTGTAACAAGTATATGATTTTTACTTTTAAAAATGTTAAAGAGTACAGTATGAGGTTGAGGGGGCATGCATGCAGACCCTGAAGATATGGACCACAGGCTATGAGTTTAATTTAGAAATTAAATTATGTGCTGGAACTACCATGGTGGTTTGAAACCTTGTATCCTGCTGGGGGAGAGGCTGTTTTAAGCACAAAGACATTACTATAATAATAAGCAGCAGAAACAGTGATTCAGAAACAGTGATTCATTAAAAGTTGGAAACAGGTTAGTACTGACGCCTGTATAACAGGGAGAGGCTACTGTGAAGTCTAATGCAGTAGTACTAACTTATGGGTTGTAAAATTTATATTCTCAAGATTAAAATGGTTTTAGAAGAAACTTAATGGCCTACCATACCCAAGGCAAGAAGAGTACGGAAAAGAGAGCTTGCAATGTAGTGATCAAGGAAAATAAAGAAGAGTATTCATGTGTGAAGGATGGTCAGGTATTATACTGACCTTTCAAAGCAGCATAATTGTGGTAATTATTGTAGAAATACCAGGGCACTTTAAGTCAGTACTGTATTTGAAGAAATGCCTTACCTAAAGTAAATTCTATAAAATAATAAGAAATGGAGGCAAAACCACCTGTTTATTTTACTTTCATGAACAAGAGCCAGGAGGAAGTATTAGATATTGACGGGACAGAAATCAGATTCATTTTACATTCGTCAGTGGTCTTAAGAGAAGAAACCCAATGACCCATCTCAATTCTATGAGAGCTATAGTAGCTAATGCCATTACAAAGTTTGGCAATGAACCCAAGAGAAATCTAAAAGAAATGAGAGGCAAACTGAAAATGGAGTTTCTTCTTGAAAATATATGTATAGTATATGCAAAGAAGGGGTACTAGTAAATTATACATTAAGATTTTGTCCATTCTTTTTAGTGTAAAGAGAGGCTTTTTGAATGGTTAACACTACTAACCTAACACTTAACAGGATAACAAAAGAATGCGCTACAAGTGGGTGATACGGAAAGTTAATGTGCTAACAAGCACAGCGTCTTCAGGGACTTGAAGAACTGCTAGCATCTTGAGGCTACAATAATCATATTATTAAGACTATCAACATCTAAAACTGGTAATATAAAATGGAACTCCTAAGAAACAAGGTTAGATGCAATGAATCCCATGTATGGAACAATTACCAAATTAATCCATATGCTCACCAAAAGATTACGTCTGCTGTGATCAGTTTCAAGGACAGCTTTTCACAATGTTAATTCTGCTTTACAGAAAGCACGCCCATAATGAACAGTGGCAAAAGACATGACCAAATATGATAAAAACCTTGGCAGAGAGCACAAGAAAAATTGAAAATGGTGCAAAAAGTGTTCACCTACTATGAACTTTTAGCAAACAACTGCATCAACTGACTGATTTACAAACATAGGGGAATGACATACTTTTCTTTATTTTAGTCATTACTGTATTTTTATCTAACCTACGATTCTATTTAGCTTAGGTTTCAGTTACTCTATTAAGTAGGCTCAAGCATGGCTTAAGGTTAAAACATGCACTGGAACTTGAAAGTAATAGTCTAGTCTTAATTAAGTACAGAATCCTATCTGTATTCATAATTTTTACTCAAGCTAATGCATGTTTCCAGAATTTAAATATGACCTATTATTACTTTATTCACTATTGATGAGTTTTGACAAAGACGAGGTTTAACTTTACATACTTTTAATTTTGACACTTAGGTTTCCTCTAACATCCTTCAGTGCAATTACAAAACATCAAATGTATATACATATTAGTTCTCACTAGTTTAAACCAGTCCAACTGATTTTGGGTTTCAACTAGACAATATACAAATTAGAACAGCTCCCTCACTCTCACTTTTTCATCAAAAGATTGTACCTCCTAATAATATTACATAGCATGATCCCATAGCATTAAACAATAAATGAACCAGGAATGATGTTGACTGTACCATACTTTAATAGACAACAAACCTAATATTGTCTACTGGAGGAGCATTAAGAAAGATTTATCAAACAAACATACAGGGAACAAAGTATCTACCTGAGCTGTAGGTGGAAAGAAGTGCAAGCAAGTGCCATATGAACGGCAATTCAGCCACATATGCTGTCATCCCAAGAGTGTGCACTAATCTGCTGCAATAGACAGTATCAAAATTAAGGATGCTCATTTAGTAAACTCAATATCTTAACAGTCAGAACATATGCACCTGAGATCATGGGCACATGCCTTTTAATACCATAGAAATATAAGTCTTTCCTTTGTTCCTCAATGGGTAATATCTAGCTTAAAGTAATCTTTGTTAAAATTACTGACATGATAATCTTTGTTAAAATTGCTGACACGATAAAGAAAAATTATAGTGTAGGAGAGTTTTTCATATATTTTATTAAGGTGTTAAACTGTTAAGCACAGAATCAACAAGGTGAAGAATTACAGATTGTTAAGGTTTACAGAAAACCTATGGCACAACCACAGTTTCTTCTCATTTAAACAAAACAAATTCCATAAAGTGAAAATTAAATTCTATGGGCAAAAGTATGGTTTCATATGGTCGATGCTTCATGTCATAAGGGATAACATACTGTATGTCAAAACTGAAAACTCATGTACTGTACTGTATTAGTAAACAGGAAGTTCTATACTCTATCTATGCATAACTAACCTATCTTTTCAATGGCAAAACAATTAAATCAAAACTTGTTCTTCATGCTAGAGCTTTACTGTTTGACATAATGAACACCAAGTAATAAATATTTGCCAGTATCCTGATAAGGTTAACATATTAATGACACACACACTTCAAAAGTTTCTTCTGATCCTTAAGTAAAAATACTTTAATCTACAGCTACCTACCAACAAGTTCAAAGAATATTTCAATAAAATAATCCTCATTCTCCTCTGTAGTTGTCCATTAATAATGCCTGGATTAATGTTGCCCTCAAAACTAGTCATCCCAAAGAGCACCCTGTAATGAATCTTACCTCAGAAATAAAGTTATGATGCACCATGATATCAAAGACGTTTTAAAAAGCTTAAGCCTTCCAGTTTGTTTTAAAATTCTACTCTACAGCTCACTGATTTCGTTTAGAAAGCTTTCTTCAAAAACATTTTAATCTTGAAATACAGTTTTTATTTTTTTCATCCAGGAATTCATAAGCACTATATAAAAATATACTGAAAATTTTGAAAAAGTTACCAAAGCCATTTGACTCCTAGGCTTACATTTTTCCCTATGAACACCTGACCTTGCACCAAGATGAAACTATGGTATAAAAAGATGTCTTCTCGTGAGTGCCTGAACTTAATCATCCCACTTCTTTTGTCTCTACACATCAATGTCCTCTATAGTCCAACAGTTCTGCAAGTAAAAACTATTCAGAATAACATACTCCACCAAGATTTTCTTTATGGATGGCACTACTGTATTTTAAAAATAGTCAAATTATTATGAAATCCAAGTTAACAGCAGTGGATTTTAATCAATACCAATGAATTTTTATAACCAAGATCAAAATTCTTTGACTAACCCTATAAAAATGCTAACACAAATACTGACGTCTTTGACACTACATATACAGAAGCCTCCCACCCCACCTTTCACCAGACAAAATTAATCTGTTAAAAATACTCAACTCACCTTTCCAGCAGTATCAACTCCCTTATCATGAATCTGAAACTTTTAATTCCTGTTCATTAAATTCCTAATTTGTTTCACAAGCATCGATACAGAAAATGCTCAGAATCCAAATGACTGCTGAAACTTTAGAACTGTGACTCTGCTCTTGGTTTCACAAATTTGGATTAAATTCAGTTTATTATGATAAGCCAAGATATTTAAGCCTTCTCTACCAGTACCAAGTTAACTGGAAATTTAACCCCCTTTCAAAAACTATTCACTACTCTATAGCTGCCTCTATTAAGAATGCCTGGATTAATACCACCCTCAGAAGTGGTCATCTCAAGAAGCACCCGGTACAGTACTGAATTTTACCTCTAAAATTAATGACGATGTACCACCCAGATGAAAACTAGGGTAACAAAGAGGTTTTAAAAGGCTTGAGCCCACCAGTTTGTATTTTTTTTTTTTTTTTATGATTTTACTCTGCAGTTTATTCTTTCCCTCTTAACATTTTCATCCCCTCTTGGTTCATCTTTTCCTGACCATCTAAACCTTTACTTCTTTGTTCTTTAGTTTGGACATTCTACCTTAGTACAGTACTGTCTATAAACAAGTAAACATTACCAGCAAAAATTTACCATAATGTAAACACTAAATGCAAACCCTATAAAATTGCCCTCTTGTTCCTGATATAAGTCTACTATTCCCAATTTGTATCAATTTATAATTACAATTTAATGTACCATTTACAAGAACTTACCCATTTTAAGCAAATATCAATATATGCTTTTCTGGAAATAGCCACTGCAAATACTATATCAGCTTGTAGGTTTTTTATATCAAGCCCTAATGATTTTCTACTACTGTACACTGCACTAAGATTTTCCTTTCAAGATTGTAAGTTTGTTACTCATGTGCTACCAAACTCATTTTCAACAGATACAACTATCCAGTAAATCATATCTTCTATACAGTTCTGGAAATTTGATTTTCAGCCAGTACAAATGGTTTCTATTTTTCTGTATAATGACAATATGAATGAACTATATATGACACTAGATTGTGATGCATTATATGGGCCTAAAAGTTTTCTATTCCTTAGAATTTATATCTTTCCTTAGCTTACCCTAAGCTACACATACAAACCCTCAGAATTTATTTTTTTCCATAAAAAGTGTCAGACAATGAAACAGTCATTTTTGAGTAAAATGAGCCTGTAAATAGTTATGAAATGACACTGTTCAATCTCAAGAAAAAATTGTTTAAAATTCTAATTAGAAAAAATGGTAATTATAAAATATCAACCTAACCTAACCTATGGCACCAAATTCCACCTGCCTGGTGTATGGGTCTGTGCAATTTCTGTACTACATCACACTACAGTAGAGGGATTGCAATAACTGCTTGAGGCCTTATAGATATTTTCCTTAGACACCATTAAATTTCATGTGAGGATACTGATCTTCAACTTTCTGGAAGCAGAGCGTTGAACTAAATGGTAGGATGCTCAAGAAAGTACAACTTTTTCACTTTGTAAAATTTTGAAAGTCTGCCTCTAAACAACATATAATTTTAACTGTACAAAACAGTTTACAAAGGAAAAACAGACAAAATTTCCCTGTTCTCAGTCAAATACTAAATGCTGTATAAAATCAGGCAGTACTATCTAATACTAGCTCCACCTCCTTCCGAGATAAATTTAATAAATCAAGCTGCACGCTTGGGATGGGGGGGCCATTCTGCAGCCTCCTCTACTGTCGCAACACCTAGACATCGAAATAATGCCACATCTAGATATAATCTCATTAAAATGTCATCAGAATCACTGGTTTACAATATTTTGCCAGAATTACTGGTTTACAATATTTTGCCAAAGATTCTCAAAGGGTAAGTGTGTAATAAATGGCCTATTCTGATGGAAAGTGGGCCACAGTTTCTCTGATGCCCCCACTACAACATAATTAGCATAATCTTTAAAAAAAAACGGCAGCACTATAGGGTAGCTCTGCGTTGCCGACGGCACTATAACTTGACTTTTTCAAAAGTTTTTTGGTTGTTAATTATGAATTTACCTTTAATTTTTGGTGCTCGAGTCTAATTAACCTGTAATTAACCCCCGAAGTCCATCCAACAAGGGGTTTCCATACGCGATCTTCACAAGACAGAGCAAGGGTACGTCTGTTTTGAACGGTTCATATCCCGTCCGGCAAATGCAATAACTTGTTAATGTATGGGTACCCCCGCCGCCCCGCCCCCGGGCCAGTACTAAACACAGTGAAGGGACATTCCATTTGGCCATCAACAAACAGATGCACCGCCAGTATCAGAACCCCTAATAGTGTAGAAAAAAACCAGTTGAAAAGGTAAAAACAGGCGCACAGCTAACATAAAGAATTACCAAAAAACTCGTGGCTTAGCAGAACCCTTTCAGTACTTGCGATCTGACTTTTCCTTTATCAATATATGTAGCCTACATTAGGCCATAAACAACCAAACACACCATGTAATCTAAATTTTTGGTTACTGTAACTTCCAAGCCATGGTGCACCTATCGATAATACTACAGAGTATCACACATTCGTTCTGCTAACACAGACTTCAGATGTGTCAAAGAGGAGCAAAGACCTCAATCCACATCAGGTCCTGGGTCAGTGTCCTAAGGAAGGTTAGGTAATGATTTTTTTCCCAATTGAAAAATAACAGAAATGCTTTAAGCATGTCAGTACCTGTGGAAACAAGACTAAGGACTGATGTACACCAACACCATACGTTAATTATAAAGCCTAGGCCTATGATAGGCGGGTATTTTTTTTAATCAGGCTAACCACTACCATGAAGTAACATGTCAGTTTTCTCGTAAATATGATTCAATACGTAATATTTATTGTTACTGAACCGACATCCCCAGACCGAGAAGAACCCTAAAAGAGTCGAGGTCTGGTTAAACAAATCATTTATAACTAACTACTGAACCGACTATTTAGCCTAAATGTTAACATAGAGGGTGTGCAGTGATAACTGTTCTTGAAACAGCAAAATTGTCTATAGGTCATCATTACCAAAAACTTTAGCCTGTAGTTACGTACTTACTATTCCTGAAATTCCAATTTCCGTACACACCGAATGTTAAATAACAATAATTGATACTTAACAATCCTGCCACTAACTTTACTACTCAACAACAGTAAGACCAACACTAAAGAAAAATTTAAAATTTTCAAAAACGAGACGTGCATCATGGATGACTGACATACTTCGTCCACTTCAGTGTCATTGGAGAACAAGTGCCGCCATCTATTAGGAGTCTATTTAAAATCTTCTTGCAATGGTTTGTAAACAAACCCAAAATTTTATATTCCTTCATATTTTTAATATTCTGTTACTGATAAATGAAGTAAAAAATTATATTGTGGAAATAAATTAGATATTTTTTGGACATGTTTATTTATTCTAAATAGCGTACTTCAGTTCTTAATTATGGGATCTCGGCGATGTCTTGCTTTAGTAATTAAGGTTTGGTTTACCAGTATCAGCTGACTATTATCGAATGCACAAATGTACTCAGTGTATATTAACACGGTAAACTTAAGTTACACCGAGATACGTTTCATTTGTTGTCAATCATTTTTCAAATTTATTTTACTTGCTTTCTATTGACAAAATATATTTTCTTGTATCATAACTGGTAATTGCAGCTCATGCTGAATAGAATTATAGCATGCAATCCAGTGCAGGTTGAGTCTGACACCTATGAAAGAATCTGACCCATTCAATAAACAATTTAAAAACTGCCCTGCATTTGATAGAAGAAGAAATTAAGCCATGCTTTTAATAGATCAGCTGATTTTCTTCATTGTAGGAAGCCCAACAAAGAAGAGATTAGCAACGTAAATATATAACCATCTTTCTTATGACGACTATATGACCCTCCCTACTCAGCTGACTTTAATAATACATGTTCATTTACTGTACACGCCCAGGTTAATTTAACAAATTCAGATGATGGAAATCCTTATGGTCATAGAAAAAAAATGGACAACCATATACTGTATTTAACTTAGCCATCCTAAGTATTGCTACCGGTGCATTAATCGAATTTTGTAGGCCCCAGTGACCTCAGAATGGATTCTATTTTACATCTACGGGCTAGAGATCTGGAAAACTTACAAAAGAGTCCTCATTTTAAATGGTCAAACTTTTACAAGTAGCTGGATGTACTAAACATACATGAGCGGTTTCTTGTAAATGAACATTTTTTTTAATCACAAAGAATGGATCTTATTGCCATAAGAACACCTAAGTCACCTGACTTTACCGAGGGAAGTTGACTGTCTCCTGCTTTGCAGTGCGTACAAGGTCTTCAACCTTAATTTTCTGCCTTAAACCTAATGGCTCTCAGATTCTCCTTCTTAATATGGGTTGTCTTGTCTTCCAAGGTAAGGGTACTCCTCTACAAGTTAGGAGGGAGACTACTTTGAATATTTCTATTTTTTTTTTTCCTCGGCCGTTTGAGTGTCCTCGTAACATCTGCGTTTCAATTTAGTCAATTGGGCATTTGTAATAGAGGTGGACTAATTATTGGGTCACAGCCTAGCTAGGTTGCAACTTAACTGTTTTAAAACGGCAATCATCGACATGTTAAGATTCAACATTCAACATGCACATTAAAACAATCTTTCTTTGGAATAACCAAAGGAGTTGCAGTTGAAATCTTGACTTAGTGTTTATGTGTTGAAGTGCTCTAGCAAAGATTAAAGACTGAGTATTTTAGCTTAATGTGTTTCTTTATGAATTCCAGTCCCAATGTACAGTACTGGAGACTAGATTTTTAAGAACACATGGAAGACAAATTCCAGAAACTCATTCAACTAAATACAGTATTGACCTTTGAAAAAAAAAAGTCATATTACTAAGTCCAAGTTTTAAATAAGAAAACAGTTGAACCTCTGCAATGCTTATGCGTAATCACAAAAGCATTTCATCCGAGTCTAATAGAATTTGAGACACTTCCTTCACGATGTCACAGGCCTTGTCTAGTTCAGTAACAAAGAAATGATCCCTAGTTATTCAATAATTTTAACTTCAAAAGCCCCAACACAACTACAGAAATATACTAACGGACTTTTTTTGTGGGGGTTTCTTTTCACGTTCTCCAGATTGTCAGTTCAAAGAGGTAGTTACAATTGAATTCACTCTTGTCTGTAACACAGTAATAAAAGACCTTGAGCATATTCAGAAGCATTGCAATTCTAAACGAAAAAATGTTGTCATGACAACAGTTCAAAACCATGCCCTGATTAATATTGAATAAACAGATAACAGTCCCTAAAGTTTCTTTAATAGAAGTGAACTTTTCCTCGTTATCCAGACAGTATACAGCACTGCAAACTCAATTTTACTGCACCAAAATAACTGTCTGAAAATAAATATTACACTTTGGTTGTTCTTTTTTCATAAAAAATTAGCATTGTTGGATATTATAACTTTTTGGTCAAATACAAAGGCTTGGAGCTTCTTGCTGTACATTAAAGAACTAACTTACTCCATAACCAAACTGCTGTTGCATAAATTTAAAGAACAAGACAAAGAAAGAATTTTAAAAGGTAATTCCCAAGAGGAATTCCATCTTCAGCATGTCTCTGGAACTATAATCAAAATTTGTCTAGTCTGCTCATACAACTTGTAAATTACTACAGTACTTAATAACAATGGATGGTCAGGCATGTCTGCACCATCTCACTTTTTTTCTTTCTTTCCTTTTGGATTATTGTCTGTCATGTGAAGTCTGTTCAATAACAAAAAGGGTAGAAAAAATATGTTCAGTTTCTTAACAGTTTAATGAATATGAGAAACAAATTGGGGTAACAACACCAGAACTATAAAATGCTGCCACAATAATATTTACCAGGAAAAGGCTAGTTTCAAAGTTGATTTACAGATAATTACAGTAGCATCCATCACCAAAAACATTGAATTTCTTACAACTAAACACTAGACTTCATATTAAGTGACATCTGTGACCTTTCATAGTTCTGAGTGTCGTGTCGCCCTATTTACAATACTTACAATGATACAAATACAAGCAGAAATTCTTATGGGATAAAAAGCGTTGCATTGGTAATAATATATTGGCATACAAGAGCCTCATGAAATATTACAAAAGTCTGATCTACCTATCGTTTATGAGTAATGGACGACATACTGTATGGTGACACGAGACGAGACACGTGTGGGGGTGAGGTAGCTGAAATGGGTCACGCGCGCACGCACACACAAACACAACAGGCACACTCTCGCATACTTTGTTTTTGGCAGCTTGTTCAAGCAATACCAATGTACCCCACATGAGATGTATGCTCAATGAAAGACAGTAAACTGAAAAGGAAATAATTTTCTTCCACTTTTCTTATGTTTACTTTAATATAATTGCAGTAGTGTTCTTTTCGAACAGATAAATAAATACTTTGATATAAATAACACTATAATAAAAATATCCATAGAATTCTTTCATTTGATGTCAACACAGAAGTTGGTTTTGCAAGTGTAAAAATTAGCACTACATCATATGGGGGAATGAGCGGTGAGTTTCTCCTTATATATGATATGATACACCTGTGTATATATGTATATATATCTCTCGCCACCTTTTTAAAAACCCAGTAGATAATATTTACTACTGCAACAGTTTATGCACAGGTCCCACCATCAATCTTATGAAGTGACCACTTTCATGTACATAACATTTAATATGCTGTATATATATACATATAAAAATCGAATTTTCTCATTCTCACTTTACCCAAGCCCCATCACCCCGCACTTGGCACTTGATACAGAGCTCAGTGCCTTTCAGAGCAGCTGAACTCTTACGTCTTGAGAAGTGTTAAAGCTTCTTAAATGTTACATCATAACCTACTTTTCAATAAAAATCATAAGTAGGAATTTCGGTATTTGTGTAAATGGTAAAACATCTACTTGATATAAAAATACACAGAATGATGGACAGTTGGGAAGTGACATTAATACTGTACCTTATGCTCCAGGCAGATCAGGAATGCAGTTTTTCTTTTTTTTTTTTTGTATTTTTTGCTTTTGCTTTTGGAGGGGAGAAGGAGAACTGTAATTGTAACGATAAGAATAATTGTAATAATAATGATGATGGATATCCATCAAAACATATTTCACTTGGATATAATACAGTAATAAAGCACAAAAACCAAGAAGTACAGTAACAAAAATTATTGTTTTTGTTCATCAAGAAATATGAGAAATAAAGAAGTGCAAGCCAAGTATCATATTTTGAGCTGCAAACAATACTTGTTAATGTACAGATAATAAGAGTACTTGCCACTATTACGCACATATTGCTATGAATTAGCAATAACTGGACAATTTTATGACAGAATTCATCTCCTAGCACGTTCATATACTGAGTTCCAGAAAATAATCCACTGTATAAAATAAGTCTCTTGCTGCCACCTGAACATCAACTCTTAATTCCGTCTTTGGTAGGTTAATGTTTACATCATTTACATACATATTACTTTTTGTACACAGTTCACTACACTAAGTAATCTCTCTGCAGAAATATTCTTAATTACGTGATCATTACAATCACACGCTGTATGCCTATGCACGATGTTCTAAAGGCATAACACCAATCACTTTTATCTCAAGTTTTTAAAACCATGGGATATATTGTGACATCTTGACTACTTTTCTCAGGTTTATTATACACCAACACGGAACTCCCGCCATTGCTTACACCAATCAAAAGTCCAGCAATGAAGGAGAAAACCTACTGTGTGGGCTAGAGTATACCATTTGTAAGGTACTGGAAGCCATCATACAATCTAGTTGTAATTGAATTGATGGCATTATAAACGAGTTGGTCGAGATGATTTTGCAGCTGCTCATCAGTCATGTTGACATGGAAACGACTTTTTAATGCTGGCACTACTGATGCTCCTGCCCGAAAGCAAGCTAATTTTGAACCTGTAAAAGTAATTCATCAATTATGAAAACATCAGCAAATTAATGATAAAAAACAAATTTACATATTATGAAACCACACAAATAACAATGAATCCTGGCCACCAACTAAGTAATAACTGGTAAGAAAATTAATTTAACTAATGTATACACCGCACTAGTCAAGCTTCAGTTATGTCAAAGATGATAAAAAAGGCTGAAAAATCGTATTAAATACATACTACTCTTCGACAAGAAAATAATGATCACAATACAATTAAAATTTCACCCATTAAGATTTGCAATACTAAGCACAAGCTAACGTCAGCATTTCAATATCTGTTCTCTTAAAACAATCTGCAACAGCTTCTTTCTCCTAGTTTGAAAAAAAGTATTTCAATAACCATTAAGCCCTTTGTACAAAACTTATGCATTTTCGTAACATTATGCTGAAACCATTCACAAATTAATTTTGTTCAGTCTATTCACTATTAAACTTGTTTAGCAATACTGTACTTATACCTATCATCAATAATATGGGTAGCTAATCAGTAATCTAAGTAATCTATACTTTACCTGAACTCATAACTTCCACAAGAGAGAGGATCTTTTCGTTGTGTTTCCTAGCTGCCAGTAGACCTTGCAGCAGCAGTATTTTAAAGTATGCAAACATATCCGAATTTTCTCCTCCCATAACTTCTACCAATTCTTGAGTAAGCTTGAAAGGGGAGGACTCAAATCCCAAGTTTCGAGGTGATGATGATAACATAAAACCAAAGTCAATGTGGATTATATGTCCTTCATTGTCCAGCAAGATGTTACCATTGTGCCTGGGGTGAAACAAAATTTAATAAACATTTGGAGTTAATTCATTATCATAAAGTAGCTTGTGAGACCAATGAGTTTCATTTTTGAACTCTCAAAAGGCTAACTTCATATGTCGTATTGAGATATTGGCTGAAACTTTCATTTAATGGCCTTGTCATATAAAGTTTAATATACTGTACATCTCAATAGCACTGTATATAACAAACAGTATGTTTTGCTTTATAAGCATGACTTTATCCATTCCTGTGTTTGGGAACATACCTGTCCTTCACTTGGATTATGTAGCAAACTAAACAGTAAGCAGCACATGACTCAACAAATTTCCTTTGTGCTGTCAAAAATTCCTCAGAGTTCTTATCACCGAATTCCTGAATAAAGTATTCTAACATGGACATTTTGCTGTTCTTCTTGATCTGATGTAGAGAGCATGTATTGACGATAGGCTCTATCATGCCAGAATCATCTGACAATACCAAGATCCTGGAATAAAAGATTTCTATTAGTCCAATCAAGGCCCTAACAGCATGAATTAGTATTTAAACGTCCCATCAGCAGGACGTACATGTATGATATAATGGATAACAAAATAAAAAGTGACAACAGGATTATAAGTGAGACCTGAAAGCAAGTAGTAAGGAGTTGCAACTATTCTTCTGTAGGCTTTAGGAACTACATGCAACATTTACAACCAGCTTTACTTGTATGGAATGATGCTAATTCCCTGATACTCCCAAAGCTAAACTGTAAGGAAAGTACCACAAAGTACCACAAACGGACAAGGGAGAGTTTCATTTCTGATAATCACAAATACTGTATGATAACTGTGTAAACATGCACATTCATTGCCGAAGGCCACCTACAGAAGCAATAAAGGAAATATACACCTCAATAAACTGCCTGAGTAAATTAGTTTGAGTTTCAAATCGTCTTGGAATTTCATTTCAAATAGTCTGTACAATGCAAATACAGAAAGGAGCCATGAGTACTTCTTCAAATCAAAATAAGGATAATCAGGCAACATTTCACTTCTGTGTTTATTCAGCAGTCCCCTAAAAAAGTATATCACCAATGATCTTGGTATGAATACCCCTCCAATCACAATTACTGATAAAATATAACATTAAAATATTTACATTAATTGCATATAATTATTCTTTTCATGAGATTCAGCAGATTTAAATATACAAAAATAAGCATCCTTTTTACATATCTGGTATATCAGAATTAATTACTGCGTGCAAGTCTAAAATAACACACTACCTGTACTTCATTCTTACTGCATTAAACAAGAAATTTTTCAACAACGATACTTACTTATAAGGTCTGAGCCAGAGTGAGACTTTTTCTTCTGCCCATATTTTTTGGAACATGCACAGTAGTTGATAGGCTAACAATTCCTGTCTTAGATCATCCCCACATTTCACAATCACAGACAATAATCTCCAAGACGCTAAATGACCATAAGGTGAAGTTTCACGAATACGTTCCACCTGAAAGAGAGATACTTTTAATGGCTGAACTCTTGGAATCTATAATAAAAAAGTTTTTTCCTATTTCAAAATTGGGAATAAAGGACACACCTTCACACCTTCCCTTACTTCTCTAGTACAGAAAAAAATGTGGTAGGCCTAATTTTCATTTGGCCTACTTTTATACAACGAGGAACTAAGCTCACCTTATCCTCCCATGGCTCTTTCAATGCCGCTGCTGAAGGGTCTTCAGGATCTCTCTTGAACCCAGTCTTTGGAGCATTGACTGTTTCTGAAAGCCGCCTTCGAATGTCAGCTGCTCCTCTTGCGCTCAGTTCCCGAGAATCACAAGAATCCAAGGACATCATCGATATTGTGTCCCTATCCCTTGGCTTTTTAAGCTGACAATACTGCTGGCTGATCTCATCATCTTCATGGCTCCAACAATCAGATTCATCCACATATCCTAAAGATAAAGAGCCATGAAAAAATCTGTACATGTAAATACTGCAATAGTGTTGCTTGCATATAAAATCATTAAATCTAAGAAAATACTGCTAGTACCAATAGTATATAGCTTCCCTCATTTAAATATTCAGTTTGAAAACTAATGAAAAGCTGAGAACTCTTGAAGGAATGAAGATTCCTAAATAATTCAAATTAGTTTAAAACACAAACTACAGGCAAACCTCGTGTACAATGCTTGCAAGCAATACCTGAAGTAAGATGTGGTGAACTAAGTGATGAAGGTATGGATGATGTAGACCCTAAACCACTAGTTGTAGCAGTAGCTGTGGTAGTTGGCGTAGTTGTCAGATCCAGCTGAGAAGAGGATGTGGAAGCAGGAGAGTCTGCTAAATTCTCTTCCGAGCGAGTATGACGTAAACTGTGAGTCAATTTTGCTTGAACTGGAGCTGTATCTACGTTATCCACCTCTAATACTTCCACATAGATAATGTAAGGGGCCTGTGATAAAAAATAAAGGATTATACACTGTCATCATTCAAGCTGAAAATTCTTGTATCACAATTACCACAACTTGTACATTATTCTTTAACAAAAACCCAATGAGCCAAAATACAGGAATATGCTTTTCTGAACTTACTACAAATTAGTACTACTTTAAGATTAATCTCTTAATGTCATACTCAAATCTTAACATCATAATTAATAATCTCCAAAATTTACAGCTCCACATCAGATTACACATAAAAATACATACCTTATCTTTTGAGTTTAGGACAACGGCAGCTTGAGGTGGGATGCGTACAACGTGGTGGGGCATTTCAGTGGCACATAGTGGTAGGTACACACGTGCTGGTAGGTTGAGATTTAAAACAGAGAGTTCAGCCAACAATCGAGACGTCTTAGCCTCTTTGGTAGGTTGTGCTCCCAAGCGCTTCCCAGTACTTATGAGTGCTCGCACAAATTCCAACTCAGGAGAGAGTCTTGGCGCCTGAAAACACAAAACAAAATCATGAAATAAGCTAATCAAAGGTTGGGCACAAATACATAAATGCAATGTTAAAAATATGATTAATTGTCACACAATCACACAAAATGGACAGTAAAATACTTACACCACAGTGGCATTCAATGGTTTTCCCTCTTAGGGAGTTACAGCGTGCTTCCTCTGAGTCAAAGCAGCAACAGCCATTATCAAAGGCTCTTCCAGATGTTAGGTCTCCTAGGCAATTTTTGATACTCCCTACAAAAAAAAAAGTAGTAGTTAATTTACAGTAACTGTGATCATGAATTGCAAGATCAAATAAGATACCATCAATTATTATATTGAAGCTATCATATGGTAAGAACCTGAAAGATTATGACAATTTATCACATAACCATGATATTAAGAACTTTGAGCTATTCTGCAGTCATCTGTTAGAAAATGTCCACCTCTGACATGAGATCATGTTATGAAAAATTTTATAGTAGTTATATCTTTAAGAGGAAAACTTTAAACATTTAATTTCTAACATGCTGATATTGAAAAGACGAATAAAAATCATTAACATTTGGGTTTCACATGATCTTTTTTTCCTGTTCTTCCTGTGCCAAGAAAACCTAAGGGCTATGAACTATGTGACTTTTAAAAATACTGTAATATACCTCCATAGACAAATGCATGAGACATTCCTCACCAAATCAGCAAAGAACTTAAGCATGACATTAGTATCAATAATGCGTATACAGTAAACTGCATGCCAACTCAATTTTGGTTGTCTACGCCCCTACATGAAAAACTATTGTATTTACCTTTTCAAAATAAAATCATACTTATAAACCTCAAAACACTATCATACTTACAAACCTCAAAACACTATCATGCTTACAAACCTCAAAACACTAACACACTCAAGTATTTTGCATGAAATTATTGCCTTTAAGAAATGCTAACCTCAATCTACACTGTTGATTTTTTCTGTTTTGTTTTCTGATACAATGGCTGTAAAACAAGGTATCCATCCAAACTGCACACAATCCCCAAGATATTTTCAAAGACAGACAGACTTCTCAACATACAGTTTCCAAAGAGCACAGCCATTTACCATAATAAATCCATGTATTGTACTTGACATTTCACAACAAGATAATTTCAATTCAAAATACTGCACCTGAAGATGGTGTCCGCTTATGACTCCGAGATGAGGCAATGTTTGCTTGCAATGCAACTGTAGCATCTGAGCGTGATCGTTGGTGAGACTTTCGAGATGGGGCAGGGATTGTAGCACGTGTAGTAAATGGAGGAGGAAGTTCTGTGACAGGTGACCCTGGATTGGAACCTGGGCTTGGATGCTCCTTTATTCTCGTACACAGAGTTGATCGATGTTGTGAGCTCTGAAGTTTTGCTTCCATTCCAACACTTAAAATCCCTTCCTGTTTGGGTCTGTAACATAAGATGTAGCAATATAATATTTAACCTCATTAAACTACCAGTAATCTCAACTAACGTTAAGATAACATTTAGCCTCATTAAACTACCAGTAATCTCAATTAATGTTAAGATAACATTTAGCCTCATTAAACTACCAGTAATCTCAACCAAGGTTAAGATAACAATCAAGTGTTTAAAACCATTAAACATATACTTTTTTAAGTAACTAAACACTCTCACCACATATTTTGGAAATACCAAAGACTGATCTCCCATTCTTGAAATAAATAAAAAACAATGCCATCATCATCACAAATACCTTAATAACAATACCCAAACCTGATACTAGAAAACCTGAATCTACTCACCTTAATTCATCAGAGAGTATGAGATTTTTTAATTTGGTACCATGTGACTTTTTTCTCTGATGAGCAGTGTCTGTTGAATAAGCTTCTAGAAGCCAGGCACACTGGAGGGCAAAATTAGTGTCATGGCGACACAAGTGAACCAGGAATGGATGAAGCACCTCAGCCACTTCAAAAGTCTGTACATACATATTCACCAGTTGGGGCAAGAAAAAATGGGACTCACTTCGGGGCATGCTAAAAAGCCTGTTTCCAATGTACTGTTGCACACCAGGCTCTTTGCATTTGTACAAGTAAGAAACTGCCATGGACATATCAAACAGCTTACTCTCAAAAAGTCTCAAAAGTAAGGATTGCTTCTCATCCAATTTGTTCTTTGATATCACACTACTGCTATTCATACTACTGCTGGTATTAGTGGCAGTACTGGCACCACTACTGGTACTTACAACAGCACTGCCTTCACTGCTACTGCTGTTTGTAATGGCACAGGCACCCCCACTACTACTAGTGGAGCTTAACAACTCCTCGCTCATGTCTTTGATTTTATGACTGGTCACTTCACTAACATTCTCTTTGCTGGATTCACTATGTTCGGAAGGAAAGGTCTGCACTTCACTACAAGCAGTCTGTGTTTCATCAAAGAGATCTCTGAGAGGGGACTGAGGAGGGCGATCCGCCATGCTTCCCTCTAAAGGGGAATCCATGCCTTCAGTCACAGTTGTGTCACTTGGCGATACATCCCCTGCATCTTCTACCAAAGTCCGATCTCCCAAGTCTCCCCCTTCACTCACGGAGTCACCTTCTGGGTCTTCCATGTTCACTTCACTGTCTAATGTTTCTGAATAAACACTTTTCACTTCACAGTCTGAATTGAAAAAAGTTGAATCAAGGCAGTCTGCGCTATGAGCACGTTCTGTACTGGGTTCCCTAGTATCACCCTCGGAACTGCAAATACCAGAATCGTCAGACCCCAGACTCGTCTGGTCGTAGCGGTCTTTTTCTCGCTTCACCACTACAGGATGACCAACTGCTGAGGTCACCAAGGCTCTTGCCCGGCAAGGGTCACTCCGGAGCTTAAAGCTTGGTGCATCACTGAAGGTGAATGAGAGACTTGGTTTCAGGGGTGGGTTTGGGGCTGGAGGATGTTGCGGGGTCTCTCCACCCTCAACCTCTGGGATCCGTTGGAGGACAGAATCCAAACTGCGATTTCTTTGGTGGGATCCACTGTATGTTGACGGTGGCAGAGGAGGAAGCACAATTCCCATAGACCTGAAATTCAAGGATATACTTTGTAATCTCTATATGCAACAAAGAATATGAATATGAATAAAACAATGCAAATCGAAATATTATGGAAAAATAAAATTGTAAGAAAAGGTTGTATATATATTTCCTTTAAACGATATACAGTAACTGGACAAAATCTACATGTCAAAAGCTTACGGTTTAGATATTTATAGATAAAAAAATAAATATTTGTCAACATTCCCACACTAAAACCTTAAAACTTCACCCCTGCAACAAATTATTTCAATAAGTACTAACTGTAAATTACTTACTAAATTTTCAAGAAAACGACTTTCGAACTTGGATAAGGCTCTTTGTGAACTAATTTCTCTTCACTGAATGAGCACAGAACACCTATTAGAAGGGAGCGAGATTTCAATTTTCCTCAATATACTATCCATTCATTATCTTGACACACACACCCAGTACATGCCATACCTAAAATCTAGGGACAAGTTGCGCTGATGGTTGGCGCGATGCTTTCTCGTTGGTGGGGCATGGGGTGGGGGCGGTCTTCTGCTACTGCTGACAGTCGGGGACCCTCCTCCATGTACGTTGGCGAAATCTTCAGGCGGATACGCGGCTCCACTCCAAGCAGCAGACGAAGACGGCGGAGGCAACGAAGGACCTGATGCTGCAGGCGTGGCTGGCGTCATTCTCCTGCCGCGGGCACACAAGGGGATGGTGAAGGTCTCCATGATGCTGGAGCGGGACCTCCTCCCCGTCTCCACACCGGCCGCAAAAAGGGCTCCTACGCTCCCGAACCACCATCACGCACCATTACATACACTGGAAGGAAGGAACCGAACATTTGTGAGATCGTCATTCACCTTAACAAGCATAAAGCACAGTATCACTTATTCCCAAACATAAAATAGCCTTGTTTTTTACTACTGAGCTCTGTGAAATAGACAAAAATAAAAAAATTCTACTTTACACACACAAGATATATTTATATAAAATGCTACTTTAATGCCCAATAAAACCCCATGCACAAGGTATGCATCAAGGTTATCACTGAGAAATCCATGAGCCCAACCTATTGATAAAAATAAAAAATATCACTGTTCACTTGCTTCTTGCAAAACATGTTATAAAAGAAAAAAAAAACCTATCACTCTTCGGATAAGATAACGACAAAACAGCTTTTTATGCTTAAGACAAATTCCTGAAGCTTGGTATTTCTTATCGTTTATCCCTTAATGCAGCAACTCCAGTTGTGTGTGTGTGTGTGTGTGTGTGTGTGTGTGTGTGTGTGTGTGTGTGTGTGTGTGTGTGTGTAACCAAGAACCTTTTAACAAGTCACGAATATGAAGTCAACCTGACGAACTGTTCCAATATTTTCCATGTAAGGCTGATGGAACAGGAATTCTAATACCCTTATCTAGCCCTCTCCTGAAAGAAAAAGGAAAGACAAAAAACACTGGAACTTAATTCCAAACGATGGAAATTACAGGAATTTGGGAAAAAGGAAAGAACAGAATGCCAAAGCTTGGCACCAAAATGAGAAAGGAACAGTAATAAGAGGACTACTGATCTCAGCACAGTATATTTGGGAAGATATCTCCTGACGGGCATTACAAAATCTGCTGTTTTCATCCGTTAAGACACACGAAGCTGTAAAAACCAAGAACGATTCGAAATAATCAACACCAATTTCCATACCCCGGTGTTGCCCTAAAGAAAGAAGTGACAATGACGAGCTCCCCAGCAAACTACCCCATTACGCCCACAACGGTTTGACCACAACCTTGATGCATCTTATTGACTGCATCTGCAGTGTTCCACTTTACGTCATTAGGAAACGTGAAAGACTTGAGCATATGCAACGCTGTGTCATGTTCATGGCTCACGAGACAATTAATCATAGGTCCCTTACGAAACCAGTAAATAATTTAAGTACATAATAGCCTCGTTAACATTCACAGAACAATGACGCAACATCGGCCTTTTAAAAGTTAAGGAGGGAAGTGTCACTGAACACACCTAACATCGCCTCTTTAAACCTAACTCCTCCTCAAAAGACTACAGTCGCAAATTAAAACCAAACAAACCTCACCGCGAGGAGAAACAGGAAATACTTCGACCTATTCCCCAGATGGTTATGCCGAGGAGCACGAACAAAAGACCTGTTATTGACTACATACAGACTGACCAAAGCAATTTGGTACAGCTACCAAACCTCACCATGGACCTTATTCCTCCTCCTCCTCCTCCTCCTCCTCCTTTACATCTCGGAGAAACAAACTAATCAAAAGGCAAACAACACGATCTTTTCCAGCAACAACACTCATCAAGAGTGTTGCTGCATTCAAGCAGGTCCCTAGCACGGATAAGAGAGGAGGGTCGAGCGTAGGGTGAACGCCCTCCTGGTGAAAACATTAACCATTGGTGAAACTTGCAGTAGGTCACAATGAGGTCTGAGAGCCAGCAGAGTATGTTAACTTTATCAACTTCCAAAAGAAAAAGTAAACTGAAGTACGTGTCACATTCGACACAATCTTTAGAAACATTTCATATCTTTCATCAGTGGAAAAAAATACTGAGGCGTGTCAAACACAAACAGGAGAATATTTTCCAAATATTGTAATGTTTTTCATGTGGTTCAAAACAGAATCTTAAGTTCAAGCTACAGGCAATGAAACCATTTCCGCTTAGTAACAAAGAATTACCGGAGTTATCAATCACATGATAATAAACAATTTGTTTTGCAACACTCATCTTTTTATCTCAATAATAATAATAATAATAATAATAATAATAATAATAATAATAATAAGAAGAAGAAGAAGAAGAAGAAGAAGAAGAAGAAGAAGAAGAAGAAGAAGAAGAAGATGGTAAACAATCCACATAAAAGCCTTTTCCAACGCTCCACATTAAACCTCACAGTAAGAGAAGAAATGTGAGGCAGACAACATTACTGGCAGCGCCGTCAACGTCAAGGGGTGTAAAGTGGGACAATGCGTCACACGATTATTTTTCCAAATAAGCGTGGTCAGCAGCGGCAGCAGCAGGAGGCACTCACACAGCATTAAGCGTTGACTTAGCTTGACACCTCTCAAGTTTAAAACGGTGCCAACGTAGAGTTTATTCTGAGGCACTCTGGTGCTGACGGTGTCAGCGCAACGCTCGTGAAATCGGATTCAACTGTAGACTAATTACTCTGCAAAATTTTCTTGAATGGCGATACCATGCTTCGGCGTTTAACAGATTATGAAAATGAATCGCCAATTACATCGAATAATCTAAACAAAATTCTTATAAACTTCTATTATCTAAAGAAACAAAATTCACGCGTATAAACAAAAAAAAATAGCAACCTACATATTTATGAGCGTAAGTATAATAAATGAAAGCAAAGATGTACAATATACCTTGGTATCTAAAGAAACAAAACTCATCTGTATAACCGTTAAAAATATCGCAGCTCATAGCTTTAAAAACTCAAGTATATATTCAATGAAAACAATTATGCACTGTATAGGTACCCTGGTATATCATAAAAACATTACACAAAAACGTCCAAACACATATATACGAAAATATTTACATACAAGATTAAGTCAAGTATATTCAGTCCCACAAACATGATAGTGCATTCTCTCTCTCTCTCTCTCTCTCTCTCTCTCTCTCTCTCTCTCTCTCTCTCTCTCTCTCTCTCTCGAGTGAATTAATGCACATCTTGCTTTACGGCAAAGTGGGTTCCAAGGCAATCTGGTACGCGTCGACAGGTTTTCCAATTCCATCAGGACCGTTAACTCCAAAGTGCTCAAGTAAAGGGGAATTTTAACGGGAAAGAGACCAAGACGACTATGTCTGCCTAATTAAATTGTAGTTATAATAAGCTATATTTCAGTACAGTAACTGAATTTACGATCTAATTTTATCAAAGATAAATGATTGTGTGAAGTCCAAGGGTGCGTTCAAAGTCACATAATACAGTAAAACGTGTCAAACACCGAAGACTTATCGCATATATATATATATATATATATATATATATATATATATATATATATATATATATATATATATATATATATATATATATATATATATATATATATATATATAAAACATGTTAAAAACAACGACCGTAAGTGGAGAAAGAATCTTGGGCAAATGCTGGATGGAAAATCATTCGAAGCCGATGGCTTGTATTCAACCCGTCTGCGATGTGTGCGCAATATGTTGCCGACGTGTTTATAACACATTTAACCCGAGTGTGGTCGCACCTTAAATAAGGCTAATCAACGTATCGAAAGGCAGAGGTTTCCGAAAGAATTTCGTTATTCTTTGTCTTAAATCATCTACTTTCGTCCGTTAAGACAAAACAAGTCCACTACCAAGCGCAGCACATCCGCGATGAGGACTATTGCATGTAGGTGGACTGGTTAGCTTAAACGATGTCGTATTATTTTAAAACAAAAAAAGTGGATGCCCAGGCAGCTTCTAAAAAAGAAGAAAGGAAAGGTCGACTGCAACTCTATGCTAGGGGGCGGAGAGAGAGAGAGAGAGAGAGAGAGAGAGAGAGAGAGAGAGAGAGAGAGAGAGAGAGAGAGTTTTAGAAGTTACTATTCACTGGACAACTAAGCGCCTTGAAATTAACTGAAGAGCATCTGAGAGAGAGAGAGAGAGAGAGAGAGAGAGAGAGAGAGAGAGAGAGAGAGAGAGAGAGAGAATCTTAAAAGTTACAATTCAATGAACAACTAAGTGCACTGAAATGAACTAAAAATTCGCGAGCATCTACGACAGAGAGAGAGAGAGAGAGAGAGAGAGAGAGAGAGAGAGAGACACATATCATTACACTGCATTTATATAAAGATACACCTGACAACAACAGAGGAGGAAAGTCTCCTGGCACCACTGGGAATGAGATAGAGGTTGACAACAGAGCTGACAGGAGCAACGAGCCCCAGTGTCTTAGATCAAATGATACTTTTGACGTATACACGAAAAGAGGAGGGGGAGGGGGAGGGAAATTCCCTCTCCCCTGCCTAGTGCACGTTGGTAAGAAACACTGACCCGCTAGAGGTGGGGGGACATATGCCAAAAACAATTCTGACGTTTCTCCGCTCCACTTCATCCATTGGCTTGAAAAGCATAGGGCTGCTAAGAGAGATATGATAAGTAATATTTGCTCCCGATTACTAATGGTTTTGTGCACATGTATGAATATCATACATATCTGTCATACACATATGGTTTGCTTATTTTTATATTCCATGAGCCTCTATTCACAGAAGGAGGTCAGACTAAACCAAAGATATTCGTGGAAAGAAACAGACAAGAATTTGTCAATTGAGATGGTAAAGGAAAAAAAATAAAGGCTACTATTTACAGTACTTCTGATAAATAAGGTCCAACATGAGAAATACCAATAAAGCAAAGGCTTTCGTAAAGAATCACTGCGGGTTAGAACTAGTAAAAATATGCGAATAACAGACAGAAGAGATAGATTTAGATGGATAAATAGAGATAACTTATATAGGAAAAACTTGTTTTCGTTTCAGTGGACAAACGCAAAATAAATACATCATATGTTTTGTGAGAGAGAGAGAGAGAGAGAGAGAGAGAGAGAGAGAGAGAGAGAGAGTCTTTCTTTATAATGCTACTCAGGATTTTTGAAGCTTTCAAGCCAACACACACATTCACCAAGGCCGTCAGCATACGTGTTCCCAGTCAAGTAAGAATAGAAAAAAAAAATTCTGAAGATAAAATACTACTGAAAACATAAAATAAATTAAAAAGACAAAATAGAAAAATCGGGCATCCGCAGGACGTAAAAATACGAGCATCCTACGGAACTCGACACCGGTATAAACAAGACCCAAGACTAAGAAGACACAAAGGACGGATGAACAACACGACATCCTCTCAGTCTCCATTGACGTCAAACGGACGCAATAGAGAGAAAATACTATTATGATTACTACCCGAAGATCCTCCAGATTAGGTCGGGAGAGATATCCTATCGCCGCACCTGAGAGGAATAATTTGTAGGAAGAGAGCATACGTATCTCCGCCATCCCATCTCCCTGGGATGACAGTCCTTTGGGAAAATCTCCAACTCCTTGTCAGCCTAGTCACAACGAAAGTGACACAAATATAATTGTTGGAAACTGTCGTTTATATCAAATCACCTTGAAAACCGAAAAGAGAGAGATTTTTCTCTCATTATACCATCAGTCATTCGTTACATGCTATATAGTGCGCTCTCGCTCATACATACATTATAATATATGTATGTATACACAGTATGTGTGTATATATACATACATAGTAGATATATATATATATATATATATATATATATATATATATATATATATATATATATATATATATATATATATATATAATGTATGTATATAAATACAGAGAGAGAGAGAGAGAGAGAGAGAGAGAGAGAGAGAGAGAGAGAGAGAGAGAGAGAGAGAGAAGATAAAATCAAATCAAGTGCACATGACTGTTTACTTTTGAATAGCTTGACAGTGATTTCCATGTTTCAAAGCACATCTCGAGTTCACACGCACGCAAAGTATTTAACAATCCTTATGGTGTTGCAGAAAGAGTACTTACTCTTGAAAACTTTTGAAGTTGGTGCAAGAACTGTGAAGATGAAGTGAGTTGGGGCACGTTTATTATTTTCTGTCAATCTTATTAAAATAATCAGAATTCACTGTTCAGGAATGCCGGAAATGGAATTAATAAATACTATTTCTTAGTTATCACAGCCGGTAACAGGAATGTCCTAGAATAATTAAAAAACTCTGTCGACTTCCCAATACTTGTAGCGACAGCACTTGAAAGCCTGCTAGGAACTTATTTCTCATAAAACTGGCTTTACAGCGCTTCCTGACTAGATTCAAATCGAGATCACACACAACACAATTTATCACAATAACTGCAAAAGCGTCCGTCTGCAGCACAAGTCTTGGTTAGTCTCTCAACACTATTCGGCCTCCGAATATTCCCCCGACACTCATGCACTGGGCGTAACTTGTCCCATCTGGCTAGAGCGATCCTCTGGTGGGGTATGGCCTTTGCAGCTGAGCTTATTAGCTGCTGGGTTGTGGCATGAACAGCTGCAGCAGCGATGGGTAGGAGTGGGAGTAGCCAGCGGGGCTTGGGTATGGTGTGTGAGCGCAGAAGCACATTCACGAAAAGCAGCAACAGTCCTCTCGACAGCTGCTGAAAGCACTACTGTTAGGTAGTGACGGAGGAGCCCAGTGGATGTGGTGAATCTGTGGGCATCCCGCACACACGACTACCCGACAACCCCGATACTCGAGACTAACCCAGAGGCACAAACCCCGCACTCACGACCACTACTACTCGGTGCCTTGTGTGAGGACAACACCCCAACCCCGCTCACCCTCTGACAGCTGCCAACTTGGAGAGCCCCAATGTTGCCGTCCAGCAGAAAAAAAGTAAGGATTTTAGGTTTAGGTATAAACACGGACAAGGAAACAATTTTCACTCTGTTTCCTCAAGCTTCAAGTATACGCTACTTCACTCAAGCCAGAAATAAAGGTGACAGCAAATGTAGACCTGGAAACTTAGAAATTCTACCGAACCATTAGCTAGCGTCTTTTCTCAGAAGCGACCAACCACAGGTCTAAACTCAGTGATAGAGTCATCCATGACGTCAGTGATGACGACACCCTATGGCCGTGAGCCAATCCGAACAGGATCTGTGCTACTTTAACAACCAATCACAGGGCCCCTCGCTACGTCATAGTCAAGGGTGACATCACTAAACCAGTCCGGGGGCCAATGAGAGAGCGCGCGGAGGAGAGAAGAGTGACATCATTACCTCAAGTAGTAATACCACCGGATGGAGAAACCGACAAACTTGTGGATATAATATAATCTGACCCCACAATTATAGCTTTCCTATTTCGATGACGTGTCGTCACCAGATTTTTTTATGGAAAGAGTATCTGTAGGCGTCCCTTCTTTCACTAAATCAATTGAAGCTTTCGGTTGCTATAATAAGGAAATAATCCTTCAGCCCGCGAAGAAAGAAGTCTGGATTCAAAAATATCATGTGCAAATCAGATAACATCGTATCAACGCCGTATTTACTGAGTGGTGGACGTAAATATACCTTCGGAGCTTTCACACCAGTAATGTATCCCTCTCGCTCACTTTTCTCTCTCTCCAAACACTGATGTCATGAACGGTGGATTTCTGAGAATACTTAAATATGCAGTACACATTTCCAATCAATTCCTTACTTAACATATTATCTTATACCCAAGCACGGTACAGTATGACATCAGAGTAAAGATTTGTTTTATATAAAGAGTGCTAGGTGGTTACACATGATAACTGATGACTTCTGAACTTTAACGAATATCGTACATGATTTAATACTTGTAAACAAATACAACCTGTGCTGAGTAGAGGTTAAAAGCATCAAGCGCATTTTTTCTCCCGAAATGGGTTCGAGATTGCAGAAGGAAAGATCTGCTTCATTTCAT
>NC_089741.1:48059357-48094357 GCF_040412425.1 Macrobrachium rosenbergii
TCTTTCGCAGGACAAAGGATAAGGTTTTTTTTTAATATTTCAGACAGATTTTCTCTGTCAGATATTCAGACTTAGAATTAAAATATACTACTCGTTCGCGGGACAAAGAATGAGTTTTTTATTTGAGATTTTTTTTTCTTTGTCAGATATTCAGGCGTTAGGTTTTCTAAAAAAAAAAAAAATTAAAATACACTACTCGTCCGCAGGACAAAGAATGAGGTTTTTTAATTTGAAAATAATTCTCTCCGTCAGATATTCAGGATTGAAGTTTTATATAAAAAAAAAAATTAAAATATACTACTCGTTCGCAAGACAAAGAATAAGGTTTTTTTATTTGAAAATTATTTTCTCTGTCAGATACTGAAGACTTGGGTTTTATGAAAAAAAAAAATTCTTGAAGGACTCATTTAGGGCAGGTTTTATATTTCTATATTTCTTACCATTTCTGCTGATTTATCAGAAATACTCAAAACGTTTGATTTCTTACATAACACCATTTTCCCTACTTGAAAACTGAAGTGGAAAAACCTTACATAAGGTAGCAACAGAAAAACAGGATGTATTTCAAATTACCTACAGAGGGACTACACAAAGAAATTGCACCTTATTGCAAGATAAAGTCCACAATTCGCGGCAGAGCAGGTGTAAAAATAAACACGCTGACCGGGAAGAAAATACAGGGGAACGGCTGCTAACTGCTCTAATTGGACAAAAGAGAGAGAGAGAGAGAGAGAGAGAGAGAGAGAGAGAGAGAGAGAGACCGTAATTCATTGAAGTCGGAAATGAAAAACTTGGACAACGTAAACAAGAGGAAACTGTCGTCAAGTTGACGCAGGGGGGAAAGGAAAGCTTGACCTTGGTGCTGAATATAGAAGAGGAAGAAGAGGAGGAAAAAGAAGAAAAGTGACTTCTCAAACAATGGCCGTATTCAAAAAGAGTGGTTGGGTGTGTGGGTGGCGTACTAAACAGTGCTGAGGGAGAGGCACAGAAAAATAACGCACGACAAAATAAAAAGATGAGAGAAAGGACACAGAATAAGGACGGAAATAATAAAACTGGGGAACTTCAAGAGCGGGACTAAAAATACAACTTTACGAATGAATAAGGAACCATGGCAGCAGCTGCCAAATCTCTGACGGACAAGCAAGAGATGCATACAAACACATCGATTTGGGAGACAAACACACACACACACACTCACATACACACAAGAGCGAACGCGCACATGGGTAGTGAAAGCGGACACAACACACTTTACTACATATTAAATGAAAGCTAATTCAACTTTAACACTATTCAATGTTTAAGAGCTAAATGTCAGCGCAGATATCAAGTTTTCTGCACAAATATCCCTCCAATTTTGAAGTTGTCTCTCTCAGAGGTAAGCTTTATCTCACTCACTCACCACCCCTGTAGGGATTTAGTGCCGTCAGTGCACCTAGTGCGGTGCACTGTAGGCACTACTTAGGGTTCTTTGCGGCGTCCCCTCGGCCCCTAGCTGCAAACCCTTCCGTTTCTTTTACTGTACCTCCAGTCATATTCTCTTTCTTCCATCTTACTCTCCACCCTCTTCTAACAACTGATTCACAGTGCAACTGCGAGGTTCTACTCTTGTTACACCTTTCAAACCTTTTATTGTCAATTTCTGTTTCAGCTCTGATTGACCTCATAGGCCCCAGTTCTTGGCCTATGGCCTAAATTCTATATTCAACTCACGCCCCTCACAAAGCAGGTCCTAAGTATACCTTAGTTTTACCAGACCACTGAGCTGATTAACAGCTCTCCTAGGGCTGGCCTGAAGAATTAGACTTATTTTACGTGGCTAAGAACCTACAGCTTATTGTGGAATCCGAACCACATTATAGCGAGAAATGAATTTCTATCACCAAAGATAAATTCCTCTAACTCTACCACAACTAAACACAGGAGGCAACTTTTCAGCAATTCGTCTTCTCCTTTCCTCTCGACCTTGCACGGAAACTCGTTTTGTTCTTCAAGATCCCTTAGCCTCGTCGTGGGCTATTTAATGCACGCTTTCACAGTACCTTACGCCTAGACAGAATAACCTTGGGAGGCCTTACTACTCCAAAGACAACTCCCCCTCTTCATATTATTCCTACTAACGTTTATATTTTCTTTCTAGAATCCACAACTGACAACACTTTGGGGTTTAACTTGCAAATTATTATTTTACAGAGAATCAAGAAAATGGACCAAGAAGCTTGGTCTTTATATTTCAGCAGCTGTGCAACTAACCTAGTTCTACGAGAGCGTTTATCCTCTGTCTTCCACAAGCAATTCTAGGGGATTATGGACATGGGGCTTGCAACTTCATTCCGAATGTTATTAATACTCCATATCATCCCAACGAAGAAGGACCTTCTATTGTTCGCAAGTAATAAAAGGTATCATATGGATTTAGGACAAAATATCACCCAAAGATAAAAGCATGCTAATGAAGGGAAAAAAAGATACGTATCAACAGAGGTTAAATAGTCTTCCATTCTATGCGTGTTTTATTGAAAAAATGCATAACACCCGGAGTATAAAAACAAAAATGTAATTTTTTTCATCGCATGGTCTGCGTCCCCTCTAGAGATGGTGGCGATAAAGAGAGAGTCTTCTAGTTCTAGTTCTAAGCGAGTCTCTCGGGATGAGGTTACTAACCCCTTGTCCTGCATGAAATATATATCCAAGATTCTACAAATGTGGTAGTGAGTTTTTTTTTACACTGTTAGAGGAAATGGTTAAATGTTTTACTCATTCACCTAGCTCAACACACACATATAAATATATAAATATGTATTTATACAGGCATGCATGCATGCATACATACATGACATACATACATAATTATATATATATATATATATATATATATATATATATATATATATATATATATATATATATATATGTGTGTGTGTGTGTGTGTGTGTGTGTGTACATAACACACACACACATGAATAATTTCTGCTGACAACACTTACTCCCCAAAAGAAAAAATAACATAAATCCATAAAAAACTAGAACTGTGACCCAACTACTACCAATGAAAAGCAAACGAGGGGACGACAACATAAAAATGAATTCCCTTCCCATAAAACGCGGGTGAGGACAAATCACAGACAACACCCCCTTCCCCGCCCCCACTAAAACCCACCCCCTCAAGTGTATTCCATCAGCAGCTCGACGCGGTGCGAAGTAATGACTCAGAGGCGACTTTCGTACTGTACTATGATCTCCCCTTCTCCCCGGCGCCACTCCGCAGACACTCTGCCCAGACATCACAGACATATATACACGCAAGCTTACAGAGAGAGAGAGAGAGAGAGAGAGAGAGAGAGAGAGAGAGAGAGAGAGAGAGAGAGACTCATTAACAGTGACAGCAATTGGCATAATGAGGGTAAATAATGCACAGAAGTATGAGCAAAATGTTAAAAATGAGAGCGATTAACATCATCAATGAGTATTACCTGAACTTTCAGTGTGTGAAATATGAAAACAAACCTCAAAAGCGTATGTACTACACTACACACATACACAAGCAGGTATAGACAAGCGTAGTGTGTATATGTTTTATATATCATATGTATAAAATCAAATAAGTACTCGTATTTTCCAGTAACGCGATTTCTACAAGATCTTTCTCGCGTCTGTCTACAAGCTCTCTCTCTCTCTCTCTCTCTCTCTCTCTCTCTCTCTCTCTCTCTCTCTCTCTCTCTCTCTCTCTCTCTCTCTCATTAAAAGAGACCGGGGCAAAACTCCCTTTTCACTGTCGCCCTTGTGAGATAAGAAAGGGAACAAAAGCTTTCCTCACATAAATACCGGAGCTTCACAGCGCACTGACGAACTGCTACTCCCTCGGGACCTTATCAACTCTCCTCTTACATATGTGAGCATAAAGAATTTGGGTAACCTCCCACAGATAAGAGGAAATAAAGGAGGGCTTTATAATAGGTGAGCCACAAATTAATTACAAAGCGCTAAGTGACTTTTGCGTCAAGGAGGAAATGGAGGCGTTCTGGGTAATCAAGAGAGAGAAAGTTCAAGTGACATAATTGCGGCATATCACTAAACAAGATGCGTCGTGTGGATATGCAGGAGAATTACGTTTAATGTTCTGATAGAATACTGAGGGTTTCTTTCTTCTTTCTCTCTCTCTCTCATACCACCAGGGAGGGGGAGGGTCTACATCACAGAATTAACATTAACAAAATCAACACAAAATGATGTACTGAAATGACAATGACTAACTATCGAAGAGAGAGAGAGAGAGAGAGAGAGAGAGAGAGAGAGAGAGAGAGAGAGAGAGAGAGAGAGAGAATTATATGATTTAATAACTTACCTATTTGATTCAAATGCCAGTCTGAGATCTCTATGAGGTTAACGCAATGGAAAATAATGATGATAATAATAATGTAATAATAATGATGATGATGATGGTAAATATAACAATAAGCAAAACAGGTATTCTTGACGATTTTAAAATAAAACTTAATGATACGCAATTCCGACCAATCAGTCATATTTACTCTGACGAAGAAAGAACAAAACAATCGCGCATAGTTCACGACTGAAAAAAATGCAAGTTATGGTGAAGTACTTTTTCTCCTTCAAAATAATAACAATGATACGATCTGAAGTCCGGGAAGAGACGAGAGAAGAGGCAAGGGGAAGTCCCAGATTGAAGGAATACCGGGATGCTTGGCATATGTTCCCAGAGACACAAGGTCACGAAATGTACCGGAGGTTGCAAAATATCATCATCGCGTGCAGCACTGGAATACCGGATTAGCACTGACAAATATGTATATAGAAAAAAAAAACGTAAAAAAAAATTAATAATGGGGATATACATTTGTAATAATAAATCTGTCAATAAAAACACAAACACGTGTGTAAAAATTAATCGTTAAACAGGCGGTTGGACAGAGGTCAAAAATAAAAATCGGGCACGATTTCATTAGTAACAATTCATTCTAAGCTTGGAAATTACTAAAATTAAAATAGCGTAAAAACCGTATCAATACAAGAATAAATGAAAGAGCTAACAACAGTTAAGCAATAAACATATTAACCGAACAAATTGATATACATGAATACATAGTGATGATTCAAAAACTGCTGATTAAAAGAATATAAATAAACGAGCTAAGAGCAATTAAGCAATAAACAAATAACCACCAACAAATAAATGAAAACCGAATAAATTAAGATTATCATATCTATACATGAATAAATAATCAGTAATGAATGCAAATACAGAATAACGACCCAAACAGTACGAAGCTGAAAGAGAACTGTTGTTGTAGACGAAGACCTTGAACTTGCCTTCCCGAATCTTCGCACTCGACAAGAGGGAATCTCTCTCTCTCTCTCTCTCTCTCTCTCTCTCTCTCTCTCTCTCTCTCTCTCTCTCTCTCTCTCTCTCTCTCCTACTAGCATTCAATCACTGTCCCGAGCATCCTCTTCCCAGATGAATCGAATGGCTTATATACTGCAAGGCGCGCGCGCCCAAGGATGCGCCCTTCACATTTATTTTTTGCCTAGAATGCGCGTAAGCTCGCTCTCTTTCTCTAACAAACGGACATACTAAGTGCGTGTGTGAGGGCGTCTTTAAATATGAATATACATATGTATATTTATGTACGAACATATACCGTATATCTACATATACGAGTGTGTATAATATATATATATATATATATATATATATATATATATATATATATATATATATATATATATATATATATATATATATATATATACATATATATACACACACACACTCGTATATGTAGATAGATAGATACAGGTCGACTGAAAAGTAACTCCATATTCTAAAATACTTATAATTTATCTATATATTGTAGCATTTTTCTTAATTTTTTGTGTATGTTCCTTAATGTATGTGAATTAAAACTATGTTGCCGTTTTTTGTTCAGATTGATTATTTTGTTTGAAATTTGGAAGACCCACAAGCATGGCTGGACGTCTGTCCCTGCAGGAGCGTGCCCAGCTGGCAGCAGCACGTTACGAAGTTTGGAGATCCTTTGTTCAAGCGCAAAGATAGCGGAGGACCATTAAAGGAAAAGACATGCTCAAGTTGACGTAAAGACGGTCACGAACTGTCATGCAAAACTCACGGCTACAGGATATGTAACTGATACTGGAAGAAGCGGTCGCCCTTCCAATTCCAGTGACCCGGAGGATGGGTCGTCATGGTCGGCATGAGCGGCCAGCCAGAAGCCCTGACTTAACACCTTGCGACTTTTTTCTTTGGGCTTGGTTAAAGGAGCAAGTCTACTCTACCAAACCAACTACTCTGGAAGAACTTGAGGGGCGAATACGAGAAGTTATGTCTTCCATCCCTCAAAGAGTTCCTGGTGAAATCAGTCGATGCGGTTCCCGGGAGGCTTCAGAAGCTGGTGGCGAATGCTGGTGCCCATATCGAATCTTAAATAAAACTCCATGCTATACGCTTTCTTCTCATTTTCATTTCTTGTAAAAATTACAGTTATGAATTAAATTATAA
This sequence comes from Macrobrachium rosenbergii, assembly GCF_040412425.1. Lineage (NCBI taxonomy): Eukaryota > Metazoa > Arthropoda > Malacostraca > Decapoda > Palaemonidae > Macrobrachium > Macrobrachium rosenbergii. The sequence continues at coordinate 48,065,899 of NC_089741.1, forward strand.
AAATTTTACAATAAGGAGTTACTTTTCAATCACCCTGTATATTTTACAATATACTGGCTCAGTCTTCAATTACTACCTGACGTCATATCAGATAGGCAAGAAAATGGTCTGAACTACGGAAATTTATGCTAAAATATCGCCTATGCTTTATTTAACAAAGCATGAAAACAAAATCAACAAACGAAAAACTCTTCAGTACATGATCTTGACACCGATAAATTTGGGAAAACAAACTTTCTTACAGTAATCACCTCGATTATGAAGATAACACCTATAATGATGATAAAAAAACAAGTTTCTGATACTGATAACCTTCGTTTTTACTACGGTAATTATTATACCCGTTTAAGTTTCACTTCACAACTTTTGACAGCTAAACACTATGACACCAGTAAATAAAAGAAATTAATCAATGGATTCCTAAATAATACATCCACTCATAAGCATTACAGCTTAACTGTTCAAGTACGCAAAACTCATACAATCGTAATGTTTAATCACGAACTTCAACAACGATAATGTATTTTCCTAAGTAAATCGAAAGTATTCAACGGTTACATAATAGAGTTCAGTACTGTACAGCTTTGAGAGACAGAGAAATATCACTAGATTTGCAACTGGCCTTCGTTGCGTCCTTTACTTGCGAAACCGCCAAGACTCCGTAACAATGCCTCAAACGAAGAAGAAGAAGAAGAAGAAGAAGAAGGAGGAGGAGGAGGAGGAGGAGGAGGAGGAGGAGGAGGAGGAGGAGGAGGAGGAGGAGGAGGAGGAGGAGGAGGAGGAGGAGTAACTATTAACGACACTCCACGTAAATGTTCCGAGAACCTTCAAGTCGCATTTTGTTTGTGGCTTCATCTGGCCTCTTCCCTCCGTCTAGCCCTTCGAGGAACAGACGTCCTTCTGGGAAAGTTACGAAGCGACAAGGAGGAGGAGGAGGAGGAGGAGGAGGAGGAGGAGGAGGAGGAGGAGGAGCGTTCGCGAGCCAATTTCTCGACCGCTTATTGAGTGCCATCATCAGCGCAGGTGCCAGAGGCTATATTAGCTTGAGCGTGGTCATCATCGAACCGTGTGCCAAAATACAGCAAAATTTCACAGGTTCTCATAAACTCTTCGTTGAAATTAAGTCGGAAAGAGCCATCAACGTCATCACTAATATTAGTGACATATGGATGTGGGAAATCTTGGCTCATACTTGAGCACTAATTAACGTGGTCATCATCAACACAGGTGCCAAGAGGATATGACAAATATTACCTGGTACTTCTCCCGTTCTTGAAATTATCTTTCACTTCCTTCGCCTTAAGTTGTCAAAACGTAAGTCTCCGAAGCTAAATAAATAAGTTACGGACACTTGTACTCTAAGGATAAATTAAAATCACGCTGCGTTTTGGAAATATATAAAAAAGTTACAATTCACTATAGTTTCAATACCAACTGGTCTCCTCTTCAGGCGACTACAATATAATACAATAAAAGAAGGAAATCTACATAAGAGGAAAAATTTTTTTAGTCTATTAAAAAATTAAATAAAATATTTACATACGAAATCAATTTACAAGATGTACATAAAAGAAATAAAGTCTTCATCCCCCGATTCTCTGGTTATTTTCTCATTTACAATATAAAGAACTTGATATAGATAACAAGTCTCATTTACAAGAGAGATAAAACTTCACCACAACCTCTTTATCTCTAAATAGTGAATTAGGTACCTAGTTGTTAACCGACTGTCCTGTGTCGCAGCTAGAGGAAATGAGAAAAAAAGATTAAACTAGACGGGATTGTTCATTGTTTTGTCAAAATGCATACCAACAAAAGATGGAACATCGACGAGGTAATAACCTCCCCCGGGTGAAACCATTCATAAGACTGACTCTGTGTGTGTGTGTGTGTGTGTGTGTGTGTGTGTGTGTGTGTGTGTGTGTGTGTGTGTGTATCAATAACCTTTCCAACACTCAGCTGATAAACGTCGAAAACTTATTCAAAGTTCAGAAGGCTGTGATATAATCATCGCTGAGGTAATCAAACTTCACCCAAGAGCCTTTATGTATCTTGACAGGGATTTGGCCTTTCAGACGAATGGGAAAACTTAGTAATTAATTATTTTCGCGACAGGGAAGAAATCTAGTTCGTTCACCGGCAAGAAAAAACAAATGAAAAGGTAAAAAGGAAAAAATGGGGTGCATTTCAGCGCAGCTTTCCCATGAAACTCGACCTGGACATGATTCCAACACTATTAAAAGTCCAAAGTAAATGAAGTATTGAAGATAAATGTTATTAATCATGTCAAAACGAATTAATACTTCGTGCACGTTTTCAATATACTCAAGGCATTACCTTTAATTTACGAAAGGGCGCCATTTGCTTCTGGGCTTAAGTTGTTAATTCTTCTATTACAATTGGAATAAACATTATCCTTTACAAATTGACTTTTCAATCAAAATCTAAATGTAAAAGGAAGGATATATACAATACACATACACATACATTTAGTCGTTCGCCCTAAGAGGAGGTGCCTTCAGTGAAAAGGCAATACAATGTTCAATGAAACGTTCACATTTGAACGTGGACGACCTCTGTACGAAAGTTCCATTAGCCTCTTTAAACACTTTCAAAGGCAGCTCATCACCACAAATGCGAATTCATCAATATATACTGCAATACCCTCCCGATAACAATAATAACACATTAACCACGACAAAAAAAAAAAAAAGCTACGTTGCGAAAGAAAAAAACATACATTGCAAGTATTGCTCTCGGTTGGAGAAATGTTAGATTAAAAGGAGCCTCGTCATCACCGGCGTTTTCACATTCTCACTAGAAGTTCAATATTTTCAAGGGAAAGCTACCAGATGCAATAAAGAAAGCAACGAAGCACGATAAAACAATAAGAAATCTCTCTCTCTCTCTCTCTCTCTCTCTCTCTCTCTCTCTCTCTCTCTCTCTCTCTCTCTCTCTCTCTCTCTCTGTTTTGTCTTGGAGAGCTGTTAATCAGCTCAGTGGTCTGGTAAAACTAAGGTATACTTAACTTGACAAGGATACCAATCATCTCGCAATTATAACAGCGAAACCTTATAAAAATAAAAATAAAAAACTCTCTGGAAAACACTAAGTGAGGAGTTAATTGAGTAATAGCTCACCAATTTCGTCCGATTGATTAAGAGAAATCTTTGGGAAAAATCAGTCCCGATAAGATACGAGTTATCGAAGAGGATGTGATTGGCTCTGAACATTATAAATTATAAATAAAAACCACTGAAACCCAAGTATTAATGATTGTGAAATTACATTACACGAGTTATTCGAAGTACTTTCTGAAGGAAAAGTTATAATGACACACAGAAATAAATGCTTTATATTTAAAGTAAAATAGATTACTAATACTATACTCTGACGAGAAGAAGTGACATTACCTGTTGATTTAATCAGCTGATCGTCACTGGATGCCATTTTTTTTTAAAGTCTGATAGAGGGTCCACTAATAACTTTTACCAAACCTTTCCTTTCGCACCAGAAATCCCAGCCTACATTCCAGTGGAAAAAATACTGACACCTAATTGTATATATAAATGTGTAGTTACAATTAGTTAATATTTTCTATCAATTATCCATCACAGAATGTTCTATCATTTTGACAGTATTTTTAAAAGCGATAGGACGAAGCCGAGAATAATTTCCAATACACAATACGGCCGTAAGCATTCAATTTCCAAGAACTTCAAAATCAACTTTGGTCGTATATAATAGCATTCAAGTGGATCACAATACGCTAACATCAGCACGAAAACACATTCAACATTACTTTAACAGACGTAACACATCGGAATCCGCCTTTCGTTCGGGCAGTTAACAGCGCGATCAAAAGAGTGGAACTGGGCGTTATCACTCCACGAAAGTATTTGGGGGTTCGGCCATTATGGCCCACCTTATCACTATCACGATATCTTATCAAAGAGGGTTTTTCTTATCGCTCACCTCGTATCTCGTGGGGAGCTATAATGCTTCCCTTATACTGTACACAATTTGATAAACAAAATACACAAGTTAAGAGGCTATAGGGCATTTAAATATGATGGTATGTACAGTATTTGGAGAGTGCTGATTCCTCACATCCCCGTTTCTCTCTCTCTCTCTCTCTCTCTCTCTCTCTCTCTCTCTCTCTCTCTCTCTCTCTCTATGTATGCACGACGTACTTGTATAAAACTGACAACTGCGTCAATAGACTAACTACTTTTAAACATATCAGCTGCTTGCTAGTTCAGTAATAGCACACAAATTTTTTTTAAGATAAGGTGTCCATAATGTTCATTCCTACTCCGGTTCGGGGATCGAACGACGATTCCTCGGCAGTGGGCCTACGATGATATAAACATTTCAGCATTTACAGACCTTAGTTGTAAGACGAATAACTACGGCAGATTATTTGAATCGTCAAGCAGAAAAGAGTAAACAGACAGGTTAGGGGGAACGACTTAATGTTGATTAAGTTTACAAACGCAACACACATACTGTGTATACTGTACATGTGGGTGTGTGTAGTCATAATCGTAGGAATTAATGATGTTATTTCAAAGGAAGCAAAATATGCAACCCAAAGCGCATCAAGATCTCTAACATGATAAGAATGAAACCACTACTACTTCATTTAGCTCGACTTAAAACAATAATGAGCGATAATTTGTAGACATTTTGGATCTGAATTAAACAAAACATTATTAACGACGTTATACTTAGCAAATAATTAACAAAATTTCAAAATTAACCACCTATTTTTCATACGATTATCCCAGACGACACACTTCTTCCCTGGGTTACAGCATTGTTATTAACACGATATTAATATCAACCATCTTCGTGGCGTAAAAATTTAACATCAAAAGATGACAGTGCCCTTCCCCGAGATGTCTCCCTCAGTTCAGTTTCTTTACCACTAAACGTAGGCAATCTGATACAAAGTAATTTTCCATTCTCACTAAGCATCCTTATCAGCTTACCTCTCTTCTATTAATCTCGTTCGAAGATTTAAGAAGAAAAAACAAGCAAAAAATGCGCCGAAGTTTCTTCGGTGCAACCTAGTTTTCTGTATAGCCGCTACAGCGTATAATCAAGACCGCCGAAAATAAATCTACCTTTCAATGGTCTTGGTATAATACTGCATGAGCCACGGCCCATGAGACTTTAACCATAGCCCGGTGGTAGCCTATCCTATATCGTTGCCAGAAGCAAGATCATGGCTATTTGGTATGTTTGATGACCGGAGGGTGGATGATCAACACACCAATTCGCAGCCCTCTAGCCCCAGTAGTTTTGAAGATCTGAGGGCGGACAGAATAAAGTATGGACGGACATGCAAAGCCGTCACAACAGTTTTCTATTATAGAAAACTAAAAAGTGAGTTCAATTGGTTTGCAGCTTGATTCTCTTTCCCTTTCTCAGCTGCTATCTTAGTTACTTACTTCACTCACTCAATCAAATTTTTATGATTATCACTATTACTACTGCTTCAAATCCGCATATCTTTACACCGAAGCTACCAAAATGGACATTATGTACCTGTTATGCAAGCTTCCTTAAGAAATTACTTGTACAATAAGTATGTACGCGTATATATATGTATGTATATGTACACTATCTATCTATCTAATATATATATATATATATATATATATATATATATATATATATATATATATATATATCTGTATATATATGGAACAGTTCGACTTAACCAAACCAAAAAACTCATGGCAGAGAGCAAAGAAGCATCAGCGCAACGGGGTACGTTCGCTTTTGTCAACAATTCTAGGAAAGATTCTTCTTACAGAACGTTTTAGACCAGTCTCGCATTCCTCCCACGGTATTACTCCTGTTGCAGACCTAAATATAAAGAATAAACTGTTGAGAGAGAGAGAGAGAGAGAGAGAGAGAGAGAGAGAGAGAGAGAGAGAGAGAGAGATATTTTGTCTGTCAGAATAATTCTCGCCTCTCAAATATTATAACATTGTCCAAACAGTAGTTATCATTCATGTTGCAACCATAACATGAGAGAGAGAGAGAGAGAGAGAGAGAGAGAGAGAGAGAGAGAGAGAGAGAGAGAGAGAGAGAGAGAGAGAGAGCCAGGCCACGTTTTTTGTTGTAGAATTCTCGTCTGTCATAACGTTTCAAAAGGATTCTGGTTCCAACCCAGTCTCGGACAGGAAAGCAACAGTCAAGTTACATACCTAAAAGTAATGACTTCTTATTACGAGAGAGAGAGAGAGAGAGAGAGAGAGAGAGACATTGGCTTTCAGAATAATTCTCGTCTTGCAAATGTTCTACACCCGTCCAGACAGCAGTATCATTCATTTCATGATACAAAGGATACTTAGAGAGAGAGAGAGAGAGAGAGAGAGAGAGAGAGAGAGAGAGAGAGAGAGAGAGAGAGAGAGAGAGAGAGAGCGTTTTTTTGTTGCAGAATTCTCGACTAACAGAACGTTTCAGCCCTGTCTCGGACAGGAAAGCCATCAGTCAAGTTACAAACCTAAAAGTAATGACTTCCTATCATGAGAGAGAGAGAGAGAGAGAGAGAGAGAGAGAGAGAGAGAGAGAGAGAGAGAGAGAGAGAGAGAGAGAGTTTCGACTCTGAAGGACAATGCCCGCGAGGATGAAGGCTATATTGGCGAAGGCTTGTAGCGCCTGTGACAAAAAACTAACCGCAAAGAATCGTCTTCCTCTACATAAAAAAGTTGATTGCAATAACCACAATGACAAAAAAGAAACGAAAACCGTCGAAGAAATAAGAATGACGGCGTTATCATGATATAAGCCAAATAATCTTTGTTTTTGCTTGTGGTTAAAAATCCTAAAGAAAAGGAAGACGTGAAGGAGATGCATTCTTTTGCACCAGGGTTAATTCTCTGTCTAACGTATACATTCTTTTTGTTATTATATATATACATACATACATACATATACATATATATATATATATATATATATATATATATATATATATATATATATATATATATATATATAATATATAACAATACTATGGCTTAATCGTGGTTATTTGCTTTACCAAATTTAACATTTAATTTCACTAGTTACAATTAATTCAAACTCCACTAAGCAATCATTCCTAATCCCGTATCAAACGATATGGTTCATGTAGATAATCATCAATAACTCACGTTTCTCTCCCTACACCATCCAGTTTAATGTACTTACGTAACCTTTATACGGCTCATATACACAGCACGCTCAATTTCATTTCCTTACCTGCAAAAGAGAAAAATGATCAAAGATTAGTTTAATTTATATATAACACGTTTATGGCTGATATAAAAAAATTTAAATGATGAAAAGACAAGTAAAGATGCAAACACACGATTCAGCTCGCTTCTCAAACAATGCAAGATCTTTGGACTGCAAACGCAAAACGAGGTCACAAGTCCAACAGTTCAGAAAGAAGACGACGGGGAACGAAAATGAATGGAAATATATAAACTGGAACCTCGCCTCTCCTAATGTTAGGATACGCGAAGGAAAGAGTAGCAACCTAACCACAGGAATTGAGGAGGCCTGTCAACCAGTAAACCTTTCATTACCTCTTTCTTATTGTGTGGCAATTTTCACATTAGAAGCTAGGTTCATGATGTCGATATCTAAATGACGGTCTTATCTTGACCTTATCACGTTTAGCCAAACTATCAAAATGAAATAACAACAACACCAATAATAATAATAATAATAATAATAATAATAATAATAATAATAATAATAATAGTGGAAAGCCATACTCGATTCTACTTTTCGAAAAATACTTTTTTTCGTGTGTGTGTGTGTGTGTGTGTGAGTACAAAACGTGATTCAGTCAACCACAGCCATACCAACGGGATATTATCAGCCCACTGCATTGATAACTTCCCCCATAAGCTATTAAAAATTATAGTTAACAGAGGTACCGTACCACTGTATGCCAGACGACTCTGCACGTATGCTATAAATGTGACGTAATAATTTATTCAAGTCTCAATCTTCAGTCTTTATATTAAACAGATATAATACACACACACACACACACACACACACACACACACACACACACACACACACACACATATATATATATATATATATATATATATATATATATATATATATAGAGAGAGAGAGAGAGAGAGAGAGAGAGAGAGAGAGAGAGAGAGAGAGAGAGAGAGAGAGAGAGAGAGAGAGAAATGAATACCTTACTGTATAATATATCAACACTTATTTCCTGCCCAGGTGAACGACTTCCTACAAAAGATAATTTCTTAACATGAATATAACCAGTTTTTTTCAGCATTCGAGAGAGAGAGAGAGAGAGAGAGAGAGAGAGAGAGAGAGAGAGATTCCTTTTGCCCACATGTAATCGGTTAGTAACAAGCACATAATGGTGGAAAAAAAAAAAAAACTTTGAACCGAGCGGAGTGTTTTTGCCAAGTGTGTTCGTGGGGAATCGTCTCTTACCTAATTTCCCCATTTATTTCCTCTCTCAGCCAAATACCCCCTTTCCTCGTCCTGACTAATTTCGAGATCTGGGTAAGTGGATCAACGGCCGACCACTTAAAAAAAACAAGAGATAAATAATGTGCTAATATAATACTTCTCTATTGTAAAACATTTTGGTGGCCGTATCAAGGAGCGGAATGAAGCACTGTAAAACAATAGCTACTAAAATATAAAAAATGTATTTAAATTATGGATTGAAAACCAGATGTTTTAGTGATTACTTATAAAAAATTTAATAAATTTCAATATTAAAGAAACACTAACACCTCTCCCACAGGTAAAACGACCCTCTGGAGAAAGTCATTGACGCACGCCATAATGATTTCAACTCTTAGAAAGGCGCAACAAAGATACAATTGCAGAAACCTGCCTCTACCGAGAAGGAAAACATTCGCAGGTAATAAGAACCCTTTACACACTTAACCTCATTTTCTTCTGCGCTGTAAAGTGTTTTCCTTAACCCCCCACCCCCTCCACAAAAAAAAAAAAAAAAAAAAGCAAGGAGTGGCAGCAGCCTTCGAAGACCAGCCAGACTTAAATTAAGGTTATAAAAGATGCATCAGACTCGGGGGCAATAAAAACTATATCAGACTTGAGGCTATGAAGGATATATCATACCTGGAGCTATAAAAAGCTGCCGGGCAAGCAATATCGAGAGGTATATCACTGTCATAAAGTCACGTCAGAGCAACGGGAACAATGTTGCTGCCATAAAACTATGAATAGGGATATTTCATAAATTCTTCTACGAGCGCACACCATTAAGCGTCGATTGCCACGGCAGATGCAACGCTGTTTTATACAAATAAATCAATCAATGAGCCGTTCAACTTTTACGTAGCGAATTCGAAATAGAAATGCGAGGATTTAAAAGCAGTGGTCTGGACTATAAATTTACGAATTGTGAATCTGATGTAATTAAACATACTCACTGAACCCTTCATCAGACCTGTTTCCAGACATAACTGTAGTGAAATAAATTACAATCACAAGTCTACACCTAATCGCATACGAGGTTATTTTTCCGAGAACGCACAGTCTTGCCTTTCATTACATGTCACATCCAATTCTCGGAAGCATGGCAAGAAGGACAGAGCACCACGAACCTAAACACACCAACTCAATTCAGCACTCGAATTTTGGTCCTTTCTATAATATTCAAACAGAATTTACAAACAACAGTACGACTACTACTTTGCTCTCGTGTATACAGCGCGGAATGCACATGAACTTAATATGGAATTGCTGCTACTTGTCCCGAAGTACATTCACTCCGTGATCTCAGAAATTATCAAGACAAATTTTGACAGTTAAAGAGTGACAAGGGGAGTAGGTATTGTCTTCTCTCTCTCTCTCTCTCTCTCTCTCTCTCCATGCATACATCTCCATTATACATACATTGTGTGTGTGTGTCTTGCTTTACTCTGAAGTTACACACACACACATAAATAATATATATATATATATATATATATATATATATATATATATATATATATATATATATATATATATATATATATATAAACTATTAGTGTAGCTTCAGAGTAAAGCAAGACAAGAGACACAAAAATACTTCACACAGACCTGACAGAACCAGCAGCGTCTCGCATACCTCTCCGGCGAGAATATTCGGGAATGAAATGAAAACTAGACAGTGACAAACCTCGCCAGGCGCACAGGCGGAGAAAGAACAATGGTTAGCGCCCTGAATAATTCATCCGAGGGAAATCTTAGGAGAGAAAGGAGGAACGAGACGGGCTTATCCTTCTCCTCCTCCTCCTCCTCCTCCTCCTCCGCTAACAAGAAAAGCCCGACAAAGTGGGAGGTGAAATTAATCAAACTTTTAAAAGAGGTGGGGTTTTCATTTTACGCTTTCAAGGTGGGACAGTACGGCTACGTCATTCCTCAGAAAAATTTGGAAGGATGGTATATATGAAATGGCATAATAATCGCATACCGAAAATAATTTATACTAACTATAAATATAAACACACACACACACATATATACACACAAATACATACACATATACAAGTGTATATGTATATATATATATATATATATATATACACATATACATACACAAATACATATACATATACACAACAAATACATATACATATACAAGCATATACATATATATATATATATATATATATATATATATATATATATATATATATATATATATATATATATATATATATATATATATATATACAATATATATATACATATATATATATATATATATAGTATATATATATATATATATATATACGTGTGTGTGTGTAATCACAAAATAGCCACACAACTACAATCGATCGAAAACATTTTAGCCCCGTCGATGCAAACAAGAGATAAACAAATTATAAACCCACCGTATGGTTCTTTAATTACATTTCATCAGAGCATGGCACCTACCAGTGCTGAGCGGAAGTTAGCACATAAGCTTCTGACTTAATCCAGATAACGCAATTGTTTGGGCAATGACGTCAGTAAGCGCTGTTTCAAAGATTTGATAACGAACAAATGGTCGGTGGGGGGGGGGGGCCAGAAAACTAGATCCGTGACTGGATAACAAGGTACGAACAAATACATATATACGCCAAGATAACAAAATCGCTTATAGTTTGTGGGAATACACAGAAAAGTTATCATTGTAATGTAATTTCGACACGAAGAAAGCCGGAAAGTTAACAGCTGGATAAAGGCGACAAAATAAACTTTACAGAAGAGCTGTTACTATAATTATTATTACTCTTATTATTATTACCAATGACCACTAACCTGCAAAGAAAGCTTCAACAGCTCGTGGAATCGCCCACTTGTTACATAAAAGGAAAGCATAGCGAAGAAGGAAAATATCAACAAAAGGTCGAGCGGTTTCAACCACAAAAGCATCTTCGGGTTGCCTAATGAAAGTTTCCTTTCCTTAAAACTGCAATTACGGTCCCTTAAAAAATTTTTAAAGGAGAGAGAGAGAGAGAGAGAGAGAGAGAGAGAGAGAGAGAGAGAGAGAGAGAGAGAGAGAGAGCAAAAATAAAAACCCCACACAATTTCCAGGCAGCGTTGTTCATCCGGGAAAAAATGTACTCCGAGGAGTAAAGACTGGCCACGTATAAACGGGGCATTAGAATTTTTTACCCGCTGAACAATTCTCTAAGTTTATAATGAACCAGACACGCTTTGCCGACTTCCCAAGAAATTTCGGGGAAGAAGTTTAGTGTGTAGGATGCAAGGCTACGGCAAGAAATAATGGGTTAAATCTTATATGCAGACATGGGGGCACTCTACAGCAACTACGGCTAAAACACACTACGATTATTTGTGAGATTCTTTATTTCCAACTCGCTCTCTGGGTCTCTCGTTCACTTTTCTACTAGAGTAACGAAGTCGCCTTACGAAATATGCTATGCTAGGCCCCCAAATATAAAGAAAAAACAAATACACCATAGAAACAAAGCAAATTAAAATGGCTTGCAAAATTCAAAAGAAAATTAGTGAAAAGCAATACCGTAACCTTGCAATTTTACATAGAACTAAAAGTGCAAATATCCCGAGATTCAGAGGAAATTAAAATCAGTAACTAAAATATAAGATAACAAATTCGTTGTAATGCTGAAAGAGAAAAGTCGAAATGGCAACCACATAAGTACATGATACAAAATTTAGTGTAGTGCAGAAATATTACGACATTTAAAAGCCGTAACCATCCATAAACAATACTAATAAACACACACACACACAAACACATCTTCACTCCAGCAGCACCATCTTCAGGCTCCAGGCAGCACCAGTCTTAACAAGAGAGAGAGAGAGAGAGAGAGAGAGAGAGAGAGAGAGAGAGAGATACAAAGGGCACGAAACCTCGACTGGCACTAATGCCAATTTTTTACGTGCACCCACACTCCGACCAAGGCACTTCTAACTTTACTACTACAAGTGCTACAATGCTGTTGCTGTTGAGCTCACTGTACTTATTCTAGAGAACTGAGTTTCTCCTTGAGAAGTTCCCTATTATGTAGAGTCATTAAAAAGCCATTTGTATATACAGCCTTCATGATATTTAATCTTTCTTTCTGTATATAAATGTCACCTTGAGAAGACCCTTATTATTAATCTCTATGCATATTTATATACCTGATGTTGAGAGAGGTATTTATTTCTATTCTCTAAAAATGTCGGGAAGATATAATATCTAATCTCTAAAAACCGTCTTCTGCAAACCTCTTATTTCCTTTATACTTTAAATTCGGAAATATGTAACAAATAATCTTATTAAGCACCAATAATGTTGACTTGAAAATTCCAACAACTTAACCTTGCTCAAATACAAATAATTTACCAAGCAAGAACTATGATATTACTTGAAGGGTTTAGACATTCAATGAACTTTCGTCGGGTTCAAAAATACATAATTATCAATCATTAAATATATTGTAATTCAAACTAGTCATGTTTCCTACCAACTTATGCTTCGTCTACGATAATAACATGACTAGTTTGAATTGCAATATATTTAATGGTTGACAATTTGTATTTTTATTTTTAATTCAAATGACAAATACCATTTAATTACAATGAAGAAAATTATGATACAAGTAAATTAAAAAAAATATATATCTTAGCTCATTAGCTTGCTCTCTTCCGAAAACACACGCATCTCTTTTCCAACGGTTAGTTAGATCCCATTATCAGCCCAGAACCATCTTGTCTGCTAAGACCAGCCTGGTCACCACCACTATTTTCACAGTTGCCAACGAATGGCCAAGAACATCCGCGTTGCTGGTCGTTTAGCAGGAATACCAAGATAGTCGTAATGCCCCACCTTTTGTCCATAGGGCAACCTGTACTCGCACCCCCTCCCCCTCCTTTTATTACTTGTTACATAACTCTGGGGATTTTTTTAATTTTTATTTTTATACCCTTCAGAGCAAATGTGGATTATACCGAAACATCATCACGTTGATAAAACTGCACAAACACGAGCAGCAAACATTATACATGAACGCACTTTTGTATACACGCATGCAAGCATGAATGCATATAATACATATGTGTTAGTGTTCGTGTTTGAGAACGCCAGTATGTACAAGGGTATAAGTACAAAGATATGTATCGTGAATTCTCATACTTACGTATACACGCGTGCAAGCACGAATGTATATAATACATATTTATTAATAGTATTCGTGTTTGAGCACCCCAGTATGTATATGTGCATAAGAAAAAATATATGCAACGTGAAGTCTCTCACAAACTGTTCTTTGTAGCTTTGAGACCGATCTAAATCTTGACTGTTTGCTTTGACCAAACATCTGCTACAGTGCCTCACTGTAAAGAAGAGCCGAAGGCACCCAAGCAGCGCCTAAATCTCCTAATGCCTTTCAGACCAGAGCCAAAACAGCGCCGGCACTTGGGGAGGAAAGTTGGCCTTTGTATCAGACGCTGGTGTGTAAGTTTTATATAATTATTTTCAGGGAGCAGTGCGCCGAAAGCAGCTGTAAACTGTGGGAACGTAAATAAACATACAAGAATAAACAACAAGAAATTGGGAAAAGAATCGTCAAGAAATCTCGTCTCTTTTTATTTTTTTACTTTATTTTCAGTTGGAAGGGTTTTGCTTCTTACTACTTTTTTTTCTTCTTACTACTATTTTTTTGTTGTTGTCTTAGATCTCTCCTCTTACCTACTGAAGCATCTTCACACCCTTGAAGTGAACGCATACGAAGCCTTTCAAGTTGTCAATGGCGCCACCTCTCGTCGCTTTCCCTCAAAAAATTTTCCCACTTTTTAACCTCACGTCTACTGAAGACAATATTTGATGATCACACAGCTCCCCTCTCCCTTTGACAACACTTTTTCTCCTACTATGTCTGCTCCTGTGTCTCGACACTTTTTTTTTTTTTTCTTATTCAAAGTTTTTTTTTTATATATACCGTTTTGTCCCCTTTGCACCCAGTTTATTAGTTTCAATAACAGGAGGAACCCTTCATACATAATAAACGTCATTTTCCTCTATTCACAGCTCGCCATGTGTAAACAATAAGCAACAAAGGAGAGAGAGAGAGAGAGAGAGAGAGAGAGAGAGAGAGAGAGAGAGAGAGAGAGAGAGAGAGGAATGTTGTTTCCGGTCTTCAAGGGTCAATTTAGAATACGGTAAAGTACCCACCCCGACTATTCGCCCTTTCTCGACTTGATTAAAAATGAGAGAAAATATACGCAGGGTAATCATACGTGAGAGGCAATCAAAACAGGGAAAGAACATGTTACAAGTTTCGTAGGCGCTAGGAAAGCAAAACTGCTACTTTGCACTTGCTGAATATTGTACGTCCCGGGTTAATAAACAGAACCAAGGAATATAGCTAATTTGCAAAAGCACCGTTTTATATACATAAACATTTGTGTAAGAGCACGGCTTAACATCATGAGAACGCCGTTTCCATGACAACAAAAAGTATGTTTTGTTAGTATAAAACTGAAAGGCCTCTGCGTTTAAAATAAATTTATATTGTTTGTTTGTTTCTCTCTCTCTCTCTCTCTAATGTATATGTATATATATATATATACACACATATATGTGTGTGTGTTTGTATGTATGTATATACACAATTATGCAATACAAGAATAAAGTTAAACCTCCACAAATCCAAACAAAATAGAACCACGGGTCATTTCCAGAGAGCAAATGCTGTGAAAGAGTAAGAGAGCGAACAGGACAACTGTCACATACAACTGCAGACGAGCCAACAAAATGGCACTGCAGAGTAGCAACTGCTACCGCCGTTGATTCAACCTGTTGTTTCACAGAAGAGAATTTCAAGGCTGACATGCCCATTTAATCCCGAGGTCTCGGCCAACAATCACAATGGCTCTTTCACCCCTGAGGAGCTGACCTTCGTCGCTCACAATGAGAGCGAGGTTCATCAAGGAGGAGTCCTATTTTCCGAGTGATTTCGTCATCATCTTCATCTTAGGACTAATTATGATCTCTTCATTGCAGGGCGTCAAGTAAAATGTTTGGCTGTTGCCCTCGGCTTCAGATGAATTGTCCTGAATTACAGTGCAAAAGATTTCCCACCCCAAAATCTGGCGTCAAATAAACCTTGTTAAATGTAATGTGCCCCGATATCAGACCAAACCAGACCAAAGAGGTTAAATGAGAAGAGTTTTTTAAAACAATTTCATCACGCGAGAGAGAGAGAGAGAGAGAGAGATAATTGAGAAGAGTTTTTAAAAAATTTCATCAGAGAGAGAGAGAGAGAGAGAGAGAGAGAGAGAGAGAGAGAGAGAGAGAGAGAGAGAGAGAGAGACTCTTTTAATGCAATTTCATCACAACGTCTCCCCACAAAAAAAAAAAAAAAAAGGCCAAAGCAGTGTGTAAGTAAAAGACATCCCAAAAAATCTCTCATTCCAAAACAAAGTGCGCCAGCGTTTCAGGGCACACAATCTTTTGAGAAAATAGAAAAAAACTTGGCCACCACACCGATAAGTGATCAAATGCAGACAAAACCGAACCAAAAAACCACCACCTCAATGTCTGAGGACAGCAGCCAGTATCACTTCAAGGTTACGCTGAGGTGAAGTACATAAGCATATATATACGAGATGATGGCAGCGCGAAATACGCCCTGATGGAGTGAATCATAAATATTAGGTGGATGGCGCTCAAGGTTGTTGAAGTGCAGTACTTCTCGAGAGGCGAGATAGGGGAGATGAAGGGGGTCTCAAGAATTGGTCTTGTATACGTGAAAGGGAAGGAACTTTTTTTTAAAGGGAGTATTTTTTGTTTTGTTTTGTTTAAGTCGGTTTGTTTATAAATGTAGGTAAAATACAAGGAGGGGAATATTTATAGAGTACAAAGAAAAGGAAATAGAGTATAAATGTAGGTAATACAAAGGGAGGGGAAATATTTAGCCAGTACAGAAGAAAGGATGCAGATTATAAATGTTGGTAAAATAATGGGAGAAAGGGAGAGGAATATTTAGCGAGTACAAAAACAAAAGGATAAAATAGTACAAGACATCTTTTCTTTCTATACTTCCTATTACCTGCTGTTACTGCTTTCAAATGAACACCATATTCTTTGGAAGTTTGAATTTCACCAAATTCTTTGGAAATTTGAATTTCAAGTCAATGGTCCCTGTGGGTTTGTTCCATATGAATGGGGTTGATCTGAATAATAAAAATAATAAAATGTAGGTAAAATAAAGGAAGGAAAAAATTTAGCGAGCACAAAAGAAAGAATACAAAGACAAAATAAGAGAGAGAGAGAGAGAGCAACGGGCCGCTGGTAACAAAATGCTAGTTTTCATGAGACTCTGACTAAGCCTTGTGTTTACATTTCCGAGTGAGACGTACAAAGGGAAAACGAGAATAATGGGCGCAACTGGCAACAATCCCTCGGTACTAGTGCACTGTCTTTGGGAGAGAGAATACCCACCTACACACGCTCCCGGACGGTACTCGGAAAAAAGTTACTCATTGAGCGCGTTTCTGCTTCTTGTACACAGGGCTACTGAACAAACCACATAAATATAAACGCGACTGAATAAAAATCACTTACACGCACCATTCAGAGTTGCAATGAGCGTTCAACAGAATAAAAAAAAAAGGGCAATAAGAAACATGAAAGTATTAACAGAGCCATGAAAAGGCTTTGATGGTGGGAAAATACGGTGAATTTAAAGCTAATTTAACGAACACATGATCTGCAAATGAGGGAGATCTCTCTCTCTCTCTCTCTCTCTCTCTCTCTCTCTATTAATCCGCAAGGTCCATGCCCTATCATATGACCCTCTTGTTATCCAAAAGAGTGCCGTCTAGACACTCTCCCCAGAATAGAACTAGAAAGATTACTGCATACAAACCGATGTTCTCTATTTCCGCTTCTTCCATTTTTTTTTTCTTCAGAAAAGTAGAACACGTCAACAAGCCTCTGAGGCCTTTCACACAAATCAAATAATCCTTGTTAAGTATTTATTTGGTTCGGTAATACAATCCAAAGTTTGCCTTAGAACATTTTTAATATATGTTTTGTATTGCATTTTGGACAAGATATCAAAAATAGACACTTCATTCTTGGGTTTTAATATTCTGTAATAAAAACAAGAAGTTTGTATAAATTTACGTTATTTACACACTGTAATGTACATTTTCTAAATAAACTATACTATGTATATATGTACCCCTTTCATCAAAATGACACGCGCCAAACGTTACGTACCAGTGCGAAGCTCAGACCTATTACCTAATTCCTTCATTCTGTAAGGGCCACTGGCAATAAGAATGATATGTCCAACCGTACCATTAATTAACGGTAGACAACCGTCATTAAACAGAAAAAAAAATATGGATACATACTGCATTTTATATAGTCCAATATTCTGAAAGCCAACAAAGACACTTGAAGTTACGTGCATACTATGTATACGGGTTAAGAGATGAAGCCTTTGTTAGGCATATGACTAATTAAAATTCAAGAAGATTACCACAAACCATATATCTAAAACATTCCCCTCTGCACAGAAAATCCCCATCCGTGTCACTGTACCCTTAAGTACACTTCCGATTACAATGACTTCGAGTGCTGCAAAGCTTGCGCAGATGACAATGCATTTTCTATAAAAGCCTTGCGAAAAGTTCTCTCTCTCTCTCTCTCTCTCTCTCTCTCTCTCTCTCTCTCAGCACCATCGCTATGGTGGGCGATAACATTTTCTGGGACTTGAGTTCCTACAATACAGAAATATATTTTTACAAATAAGTATTCTGTATGTATATATAAGTACACATACACACACTACACATATACTATATATATATATATATATATATATATATATATATATATATACACACACACATATATATATATATATATATATATATATATATATGCACTGTATTATATCCAGCGCTAAACAACGAACTAGTGCGAGCTTTCGTGAGTCTGCATAAGATACGGTTGTGGGCTTAATCTACCCATGTCCATAATGACCTCCTATGTACTACAAATCAATGCCGGAAGTGTCAAAATTGAACGCATGTGATTTGGTGGCTGTTTTCACCGATGCATTCAGAGCTCTGAGAGAGAGAGAGAGAGAGAGAGAGAGAGAGAGAGAGAGAGAAATTCTAATACACTGACAACTGACAAATTCACGTACACAATGGTCAAGTCAACAATGCTGATATCTCACGTAGTGAAAGAATTTGCTATGAGGGAACAAACAAAAATTTTACAAGAGCTCGTTCCCCTAACTCAGGAAAATGAATACTATCATTATTATTTCCAATCTTCAACGCTGAACTGGTCCAAAAAACGGCCTTCATACTATAATGTTACGAAGGTTATCCCGATTGGATTTCGCACACTATTTACGGTCGAGCGACCATCGGAAATGCTAAATTCTGCTGAACTCCTCCCCAAAAAGAAAATCATATTTCAACAGGAAGCGAATTACAAACAAAACAAGATGTCTCGAATTACAACAAAACCGCGGTATCTCGTAGAGCAGCTATCAATGAATCGCATTAGATCAGCTTATTCAAACAGCTGATGAAAACAAAAATATATTAAGGAGTGTGTTTGTCTTCATGATATAACTCATGGTCATATTACAAAGATGGATCTTTTTCTCAATGTCATAAAAAACAAACAAGCAGACATAAAAAATACAAATATGTATACTATACAATATATATATGTATGTATATGTATATGTATATATATATATATATATATATATATATATATATATATATATATATATATATATATATAATATATATATATACAGAGAGAGAGAGAGAGAGAGAGAGAGAGAGAGAGAGAGAGAGAGAGAGAGAGAGAGAGAGAGAATTACCCAAACCAAATCCAAATAAAAAAACGAACGCGGAATTAAAAACAGCCAATTAAAAGCACGAACAGGTACATCGGGACTACTACAGGTAAGGAAGTGCAAAAGAAACAAACGAGGAGGAGAATTACGTTTCCCAAGCGCGACTCGCCCCTTTGGGCTTTGCACTGGATGTAGGGTACAGTCGTACTTAAGTTACTTGTGACTCCGGTATCGCGTTACCGAAGATATGGATAATACAGTAGTATAGCAGGGGGTGAAACGTGTATGGGGACCTGGAAGGTTGTGTGGGGAGGGGGGGGGGAAGCAAATGAGGGTGAAGGAGTACCATTGTGAATTACGTCATCTCCTCCCCTCCTTCCTACAGTAGTAGGTGTATGGCCAAGGTTACAGCGGCGCTGACAGTTACTTCAGCAACAAGAACCCCCCACTCCCTCTTCTCCCACCCTCCTCTCACCCCTAAAGCACGTTTTCTTACCGACGTGTGCTAAGCTTGCTTACTTACGTGTGTGTGTGTGTGTGTGTGTGTGTCTCAAAAGGTGTGGCAGGGAAAAGATAACAGTATTAAATTAAGTGGACAAGAAGGGAGCGATAAGGCCACAGGAGCGTGGGACAGGAATGCTATGATTTATATAAATTCAAGGAAATGTTGAATATCAATTATGGAGTCAGATATTATATAAATTCAAGGAATATATTGAATATATATATATATGGATATACATATATATATATATATATATAATATATATATATATATTTCAACACACATATATATATATATAAATACACACACACACACATATATATATATATATATATATATATATATATATATATATATATATATATATATATATATATATATATATATATATACATATATACACATATATAATAGGTCTCTATATGCTTGACAGAAATTCCTCAGGAATATTCAGTCTCCAAATTTAAATGAAACCAGAGGAGGAAAAAAAATTATACGCCATTTTCAGCTGCAGCGAATAAAAAAGAAAAAAATTTCCTTTAAAATGTGTAAAACCAGACAACATTTTCGATAATAAAAGTCTCCTCATGATGTTACTCCAGTTTCACAACAAAACCCAATGAATCGGAAAAAAAAGCAGTGGTCGAATAACTACGCACAACTTTTTCTAGTCTATAAACTGTCATTACAGTTACCTGTATATTATAAAGCAAATCTTACACAGTTTGCAGTTATGCTAGAATCTAGAACAGAAATCAAAACGCGAGGCATATGACTGCGAATGAGATCACTACAATTCATTTCACAACACAACTAGACACGTGAATGAGAAAATAGAAAACATTTCTCAAACTACTTTTTACTACAAACAACTACAATTTGAATTACTAACAGTGAGCGAATCATCATTCCACAAACAAAATGCAAAGGAAAACTAGCCATTAGTCATGAAATCCAAGGCTTTCAAACATCACATCAGCTACTTGGTGACTTGTGGGGGCACAATGCTCAACCCCAACCTCCCCCCACAAAAACACACCTACCCAAAACGCTGGTAGTGTTTACATAACGTGACACGACACGCAAGGGCGCCTATCAAGTTTACCTGTTGATCGCACGCAACTCCAGACAAAGGCATCCCACAGGCCGATACACAGCCTTATCAATAGCTGGCTCTGGACGTAAGTCAAAAGGGTGACACATATCCGCCGTTGAGGAAGGGACTAAAAATATACCGATGTATGTGGATGGACGAACATGAATGACAACAAAATAGCCAATGGTTACTGACAAAGCATAAACTACATCTTCCTTACCACATAATAATGCATGCTAATGATGGGACAAAAATAGAATAGAAATATTTACTGCCCTACAAACTCCACTTAAAAAAAATTAAAATGGATTTAATTTCACTGTATAATAAACCATTATCATTCTGTTTCTTCAAAATCCAACGGCAAATGCAAACACACAAGAGCGCACACAAACAAGCACAAATCCACCCCAATAATCAAGCAAATGCTTCCACTTAATTTCACTGGTGACCCAGGGGCAATTTACCACTATGAAATAAGACCGAGAGAGAGAGAGAGAGAGAGAGAGAGAGAGAGAGAGAGAGAGAGAGAGAGAGAGAGGTGGTGGGGGGTATGCAATAATGCCACACCGTGGAAGGGATTAGGAAATGGGGGTTGGGGGGTGGGTGGGGGCAAGAGTTGGAAAAGAGGAAGCAGCTACTTTACGCACGTGATTGGTAGCAATAGCGATGACGTAATCACATTAACAACCGCTGCTGGCCCCAAGAGGGACGTGTTCAGAAGAGCCTCTCCTGTCGGCAATGACCTTTGGCAGTGTTTGTTTTGGATTGTGGATTTTTTTAAAATACGATGATAAGAATAAATGATGATGATGATAATTCTGTACTCACATGCAATGTAATAATGGTCATTAAAAGGCTTACATCTGTAAATAATGACAACATTTACAACCTCAAGCGGGTCATTTAAAGGCATTCTCTCGTAATTCCTCTTCGAGAATTCGTCCTTGATAATAATAAAGAATATACTAATGAGATCATTTAAAAGGCTTTTATCCTTGTACAATTACAACAATTACAATAGTAAAACATTACATGAATAGCATTTCAATCTGGTCATTTGAAGACTCTCTCTCTCTCTCTCTCTCTCTCTCTCTCTCTCCGTATTTCCTTTATAATAATAATTGTGTACTTATATAGAATATACTAATGAGGTAATTTAAGGGCTTATATCCTTATACAATTACAACGATTAAAATAAAACATTACATGAATACAATTTCAATCTGGTCGTGTACAGACCCCTCTCTCTCTCTCTCTCTCTCTCTCTCTCTCTCTCTCTCTCTTCATTTCCTATTCGAGAATTCGTCATTAGGCCCCATTAAACTGTCAGCGTGTGAGCTATCAACAGTTTAACGCTTACACTTTCCTCTCACTCATAAATCAACGATGAGATCTCAGCCATATGACGTGAAACTTAGAGAAAAAATTAGTACACGATTAAGCAGGGATGTCTACGGCCGTAAAATCTGGCATTTATTGTAACTCGCTTATGTGCGTGCGTATGTATGCACGAGCGCGTGTGTGTATATTGCTAAAGTAATTAATAATTGTATCATAAGAGACATGAAGGTGATTGTAGATATTTATGTTCGTATAAAAGTAACACGATTTTATAAATATTCAAAAACGTTTTTCTGTAAGTGCTGCTTAATTCCATGTTAAAATATTCGAAATATTATGAAAAATATTAGCTACGATTAGACCATGCTGAAAGCTATTTCTGGAGAGAGAGAGAGAGAGAGAGAGAGAGAGAGAGAGAGAGAGAGAGAGAGAGAGAGAGAGAGAGAGATTCTGTCAACCTGCTAATATTTATGTACAAAATAATTTTCTCACATCTAAAAATAACTTCTTCCTCATCCAGGGTAATGGCCTAAAGCCACAATTTCAGGGATTAAATTTCTGCAGCAACCCTTAAAAGGGTACGTCTATGTAACATTTTAAAGAATAATAATAATAATAATAATAATAATAATAATAATAATAATAATAATAATAATAATAAATGCATGTGATACATATGAGTCCAAAGACCTTCTCTACATCACAGGAAGCCCTGCCATCCTATTTTCCTTCATCCTACTAAAAAAAAAAAGGAGAAAACACAAAACTTTCTCCCTTTTCCTCCTCCACAGGATTCAGCAGTTTTTTCCTGTAACAACACCTACCGGCTTCTGTATCGACAGCCAAAGTACCCAGCAGTATTCGCACCAGTCAAGGGAGAGAGACAAAGATGTCAAGTGTCGCCAACTTCGAGATTATCTGGCGTTCTATTCTTGGGGGCAGATGCTGGCCGCCTCCTACGACAGCTTCTACTATTACTACTACTACTACTACTACTGCTGCTGTGCTGCTTTTGCTGCTGCTGCTGTTGTTCCCAATCTTATGCTACTAAAAATGCATATAAACACAGCAGACACGCGATTTTCGGTAAATATAAAAATATCGAATTTGATAACTAATTGTGAGTGCAATGTCTACCCTTAACATCTCATAAACCAAGGAAACGGCCAATATTTTTTGAGTTTTTGAGTCTAACACAAGGTTACAATGATTTCTATGAAATCTAATTGAGAAACAATTAACATCACTGCACTACTGTTGCCCTTTCCTACGCTACAATTCTTACATTAACAATCTTCCCTATTTTCTTCCTACAACCAAACAACGCGATCTAACTCAATGAAGAAAACGAACAGCAGACAATGCAACGACGTCATGGTCAACCTTACATAACAAACCACTAATACGCTCGCAAAAGAACTCGATCATACCCAATGTGGATCACTTTCACTTCGTAATGCAACAATCAATATTACTTCATTCAATCAATCAAGTTCAATCTACCTCCGACTACTTAGTATACCTGGCCAATAACAATTTGCCTAGATGCTTAACTCTAAAGCTGAAAGAACAGAATTATACATATATATACAGTATATACTGTATGTATATATATAGTGTATAATATTTACGTATATATACATATATATATTATATACATATAGGTATGTATGTATATAATATATATTATTTTATATATATATATTTTATATATATATACGAACACACACAAGTATTTATGTATTATATAGATTACAAACTGAAAGCTGTACGACTATCAGTCACTGCGAAATAAAGCAGAAATAAATATACACACACTAACTAAAACCAACATCACAGGCGAAAATTCCGTGCGCCAAAACCCACAAAATGAAAAACCTATATTTCTGCAAAATAACGTTCTGTATTGGAGCCGGGAAATTAAATTACCTTGGGCGGTTAAGCAATTCCGTAGGCCGTTTTTCATAATTACACAATTCCATAATTACATAAAAAACAAAAAACACTATTAGCTTTGTTGCTCGATGCGAGGGAGAAATTACCATACGTAACTTTCCAATTTTGATAAGCTCCGTGTGCCCAAACGAATGGCTTATTTCACGTTTTTACAATGATTATTTTACCAAAAATAATGGTATTGAAAATTCTATTTTCGGAACAATGGAATTCTAAGGCTCGTTTTATGGACAAAACGGATGAAAATTCAGACTGTTAAAATAGTCTGTTATTATATACATAAATCAATAAAAGAGTTTGAATACTAGACTATCAAAAACTGTCAAATAAGAGTATTTGGAGAGTCAACAACCCTCCGGAAGTGTTCCTAATAAAGTTATATACTGTATATATATATATATATATATATATATATATATATATATATATATATATATATATATATATACAGTATATATATATATATATATACATACACAGACACACACATATATATGTGTATGTGTATGTATATATATGTATAAACTATATATACACATACATATGCATATACCTTTATCTATTCTATATACTTTTTTAGAGTTAACGGCAAACTGGACTACATTATTTTGATTCCACCTTTTTCCGTCTTTCTGAAAAGACCTCTCTGCTGATTGATAATGTAAGCAAAATTATTTACTGTGGGAAATTATATAAAAAATCAATTATTGTCGAATATAGTTACGAGTCGCAAATTACAACCTTCACTAGTCATACATACAGCTTATTTTCTTATCAGTATATCTACAGCAACACTATCGTCACTATTAATTTAATCTCTAATATCAATAGTTACAATAACATTGCGATTATCTGGTGTAAAATTATTAGGTATTCCCGATATCCTACGTATAACAACTTGAATAGAACACGTTAGAGAGAGAGAGAGAGAGAGAGAGAGAGAGAGAGAGAGAGAGAGAGAGAGAGAGAGAGAGAGAGAGAGAGAGAGGCCTAAACACCCACCACACACCCAATTCAGAGAATATATATAAAAAAAAAAACTTTATTCGGAGACGTCGAACGTGACACGACGGTATATTCTTTCTGGAGGGGCCCAAAGGAAAATGTTTACGACCCGATGTCGATTCATGGCCTAGTGTTTACCCGCACATGCCTCTTTAATGTCCGTGAGACCCTAAATATCAAAAGAGTTACATGCGAGTTTCTCCCAAGCCGAGACTCACACGCGCGCCGCAGTATCTATCTCGGCGTTACGGAACGGTGATTCCCGAAAACGCCGCTTACCAACCTGATTTTATAGTCGATTTATTGTCAGACGGTGCGTGGCTGTGATTGCGCCAGCAGCCCGTGCCTGCTTCTTATATGTTTTATAAAATGTCACCGAAGCTGAGTTTCTATATTTTTCACTAAATTCAACAGACGTCAATTCACGTTATTCTCAGAAAATGGAAGGTAACCAGACCTCTCCGCTAACACTGCCCATATTCTAGTTTCTTTCTAAATAAGACTAACCATTAGTGTCTTTCTAAATAACACTAGGCATTATCTTGCTAAAGTTAAGACTACGCTTACAAATCATCAGATCTCTGGCGTAGACTGGGCCCAATATACATTCACTATCCTATATCATGATTTATTTGAATGGTGTCACCGTTAATGAAAACCACACGAGGATTAAATTCGCACATAGAAAACGGGGATATTTCTCGTACATATTCACCACTTCTTGCTGACTACTATAATAGTACTACTACTACTACTACTGATGCTGCTACTGCTGCTGCTGCTATTACTACTACTGCTAATGAACATTTCCCAAGGATTTAATGACATCCGACACAAAAAAACACTACCATCCATTCCCTTAACACCCATTAGGGGAAAGCAAGCGCTTGAAACTTTAAACATTATGTCAAGTTACGGTTATCAAGATTAACTTCTAAAACTGACTTCACGATAAAAAAAAAAAAAAACAAATTCGCATATGGAAGCATAAGAAGGCAGGGAACACCACAAAAAAAAAAAAATACAGATATGAGGCCAAAAAAAGATGATTCCGGCTAATTAGGAGAACTAGGCCTACTCCTATTAAACTGTTAGAATTACTCCCCTTATCATTATCACCATAAAACGATATAAAAAATGAATGGACGACAAATAAGAAACGGGAAGCGGAGGAGACACAACAAAAGAAAAAATCCTCCTCATTCGAAGAAAATCATTGTAATTTAAAAAGAATTATTGAATAAATAACATCCCCCATTCCTCTTCCCGAGAGAATCGAATCTCGCTATCAAGCAAAATCATT
Organism: Macrobrachium rosenbergii; assembly: GCF_040412425.1. Lineage (NCBI taxonomy): Eukaryota > Metazoa > Arthropoda > Malacostraca > Decapoda > Palaemonidae > Macrobrachium > Macrobrachium rosenbergii. Next base: position 48,092,484 of record NC_089741.1, read on the forward strand.
ATCCATTAAAACAGAATTACTGAAAACCTTTTCCTTTACATTCATAAGAAACTAATAAAAAATTATGTCCCCTTTTACCTGCACACTCATAAAAACTATAATAAAAAAACCATATCCCCGTTTACCTGTACATTAATAAGAAACTATAATAAAGAAATACCTGCATATTCATAGGAAACTATAATAAAAAAACCATATCCCCTTTTACATGTATACTCATAAGAAACTATAATAAAAAATACCTGCATATTCATAAGAAACTATAATAAAAAACCATATCCCCTTTTACATGCATATTCATAAGAAACTATAATAAACTATATCCCCCTTTACCTACATATTCATAAGAAACTATAATAAAAAAAACTATATCACATTTTACCTGTACATTCAAAAGAAGCTATAGTAATGAAATACCTGCATATTCATAAGAAAATATAGTAAACAAACTATATCCCCAAAGTATTTAAAAGCCATTCCTATTCCCTAGAGAATAGGATTATACGATCAATCATAATTATGCTAATGACTCGAAAGGTCAAAACACGGTGCCTTTGGCAGGAGCGCTTTCATTATCGGCCCGGTTCCCATTACACTTTCGAAACTTTTGCGGGATACTAAACACTTCCCTTTCTTTTTTTCGAGCGTAATTGTTACAAACTTTCTCGATTAAACTGTTATGGTGGCATTTCTCAACTTCTAAACAAAAGTTTTTTCAGCCAAACACGCTGCGGTTCCAAGATTGTTTTCGTAATGGTTTGGGAGTTTATTATATATATATATATATATATATATATATATATATATATATATATATATATATATATATATATATATATATATATAAAATTATATATATACAAACATACAAACATACATACATACATATTCACACACTATGTATATATACATACATATATAATTTATAAACACATATAATTATAAATATATTAGACAGATAGATAAATATAGATAGACAGATAGATATGGGTATGCTTGCGTGTGTATCTCGAACTCTGTTATCTGTGACACACATATAATATATAAAAGAATATTTTTTTCAAAAGCTGCAATACTTGAATTTTTTTTTATTAAAGTTAACCAAAGGTTTCAACGAGAAAATTCCAACATATTTTCCGTGTCATCATAACTAGGGCATTTTTTTCCCCGAAAAAATATAATTTCAATCTATACCCTGGAAGGCCTAAAGGCATTTCGAATAAATTTTTCGAAGGTCTCGAACGAAAGTTCCTCCTACTCCTCCTCCTCCTCCTCCTCCTCGCGTCATGGTCCAGCGCCCAGATTGCGACACGAGCAAGACGAACGATTAAAAAGAAATAATTAGCAACACTCGGAGTAATAAAGCACCCTCCTTTGAGACTTCACACAGAATAAAATGCAAAGATCCCCCTCTAAACAAAGTATCACTTTCGTTCGTCTGTTTGTTTGTTTATCCGATATTCCACAAGGGGGGTTCAACGACCAGCCGAAAACTTACTACCAAGTTTCTTCACCTCATCCCATCTGAACCATCCAGTCCTTGAGCTGCCTCTAAAAGCTGTGTGGGAGAAGGCCGGGGAGAGAGGGAAGGGGGGAGGGGGAGGGGTGGTAGACAGGGAGGGTAGCACCCCCATCCTCCCACCACATCACTTTCACTTTTCAACTCAACCTCAAAATCTTTCATAGGCAAACACACATGCAATAGCAAACATACTAGTCGCCCACTAACATATCTTTTTTTTTTGTTTTGCATATGGGGGGGGGGAGCATGCACATATACTCGTGCATCTCCCAAGGACAGCCGGAATTTCTTACGCCGGTCTGACATCATACCTATAACTACTATATGCAGGTCATGACGTCACGAGATGGTG
>NC_089741.1:48099357-48154357 GCF_040412425.1 Macrobrachium rosenbergii
CTACTCCCCAAAATATGGGTTAAGAGTTCCATGCTACATAATCATATTCACACATTTTCGTCAGTATACACATGATAGTACACACACACAATATATATATATATATATAAGTGTGTTTGTACTAACGTGTGTACATTGAACTATAACACAGACGCAAGTCAATAAATTCGAAACATATGAAGGAAAATTCGAAGTTAACCACAAAAATAAATAAATGAAATAAAAAAAATGGAGAAAGGGGGAAGAGACGATTTTCTCATGATCTACTAACCCAAGACCTTCCAAGGGCAGCAGAAAGAAGCAGCAGCAGCAGGAGCAGCAGAGAAGCAGGGACCAAGAGACTTGTGGGCAAAGGGAGAGAATTAATTGCAAACCGGAGCAGGTTTATTTTATCCTTCTCTTTCATACTGTGATGCTAAGGTCATGATGACACGGGAAAAATTCTGAATCGATTCCACATGACGAAGCCATGGCAAGTCAGTGGTCAGCAATTTTTGTAATATTGGGTTTGAGATTTTCAAACTTTTTACCGACAGATTCTGAAATATAATATTTTACATATATATATATATATATATATATATATATATATATATATATATATATATATATATATATATATATATAGATATATATATACTGTATATATATATACATACATATATATATATATATATATATAGTATAATATATACTGTATATATATATACATAGTTATTATACATATATATATATATACATATATATCCATATATATATATACATATCCATATATATATAATATATATATATATATATATATATATATATATATATATATATATATATATATATATATATATATATATATATTTACATATATAAAACTAAACGCACTTGTATATACTTGACATAGTTTTTACATTCGAGTGGAAATTACACACTGTCTATCCCCTTTAACATCTGTAGAGAGAGAGAGAGAGAGAGAGAGAGAGAGAGAGAGAGAGAGAGAGAGAGAGAGAGAGAGAGAGAGAGAGAGAGAGAGAATTTTTTAAAATTCCACCGCAGATTACTGGTCTTCGGCTCTCTTCTCTGTGATGTACGATAATATTAATAATAATATTGCTGACAAGTGACTTCACTGGTCTCTAGAACTATTTTTCCAACCTTGGGAACCAAACAGTGCTTTGTCATGCTTCACTTTTCCGCTTTGAATTTCTAGCCATTTCTTTTTTAAAGTTTACTTTTGCAAACCATCACACATAACTTTGAAGCATAAAACATACGAAGTTCAAAGTTTCAAGAAAATAAATACTAAATAAATCACGAAGCAATTCTAAATATACCTTCCTTTATACATCAAGTTTTTATAGGTATGCTCGCCAAATACATCAACGGGTGCTGACTTGGACGAGAGACAAGAAACAACCGCTGTAGATCATTCTGAGGTGACCAAATTGCGCACATACCCATTAACAGACGTCCAGTGGAGTCATTCATAAATAATCTTTATACTATGTAAAAATATTAATCGAGAAGCTATAATGATGGAATGATAAAAAAAAAAAAATTCGTAAGAAGGATGGAAAAAAAAAAAAACCGCTGCAGGTGGCCGTGGCAACCTTGACGTCAGAGACGCATGCGCTCCGCCGACGCTCGTTTGACAAACTGTCAAACAGATCCGTTTGGATACTTCGACTGAGCGTCGATTAGTTTTCTGTCATAAATAAGAGGATGCTGACAGATTAAAAGCGCATAAAATTAGCACCTGGTGAAAGCAAGCCAAATCGAGATGAGACTTCCTGATTATAATGGCCGCGATCCGAACGTGGAAAGAATCAAAGCATATACAGTCATAGGAATAACATACGATATAAATATATCTAAAACATGAAACATAATAAGCAAATATATCCACTGGAACGATGTACGGCTCAAGAACTACAGAGTATCAACAGCACAACAGAACAATAAAAATAGGATATATGCTTTCCTGATATATATATATATATATATATATATATATATATATATATATATATATATATATATACATCACAGACACACACATATATATGTGTGTGTGTGTATCTCAAAAGGAAGGCAGAAAAATAAATTTTGATATATGTTGTTCTGATATGTGTGTATGTGGATAACATATAAGGAAGGCAGAAATTATAAATTTTATATATATTATATATATATATATACATATACACACACACACATAAACATATATATAAAATCACAAAGGGATTTGACCTTGCTCGTTGCGCTGCCAGTTTTAAGTACATAAATTAACATCACGACGACACCACTTCCACAAGATGTGGAAAGGTATATCGGACCTCAAAACTATATTCTGCCACATTCAACAGAATCTACCTTGTGAAGGCCACTTCCCATTTTAGACGTACCCTAAAATAAACGGACCTGAAAGGGGAACAAACAACAAATCGATAAAATAAAAGGGGGGAGGGGAGGGAAAGGCGGGGAAGGAAGACTCGCTTCCCTCAACCACCCCTTAAAAAAAATACCCCGAACTTCACCAATATGGGACGGACGACGAGCGGACCCAGTAAACACATTAATGACGATCAACCCGATTGATCAAAAAGAGAAGAGAGAAGAGAGAGAGAGAGAGAGAGAGAGAGAGAGAGAGAGAGAGAGAGAGAGAATAAGTTATGAAAGAGACCAAAGGCGAACGGAGGTGAAAGATGGGGATGGGAAGAGATGCAGGGAGGAGGAGGAGGAGGAGGAGGAGGAGGAGGAGGAGGAGGAGGAGATGGAAAAGAGAGGGAAGGTAGCAAGCAAGTAAGCAAGGTGATGAAGAGCAGAGTCCAATCATGGACCAGAAACCACAGTAGGAGGAGGAGGTGGAAGAAGAGGAGGAAGGGGAGGGGGGGGGAACAGCAAGTGCAAGTGTACTGGACGTCTCATGACGAAATCAACTCCCTCCTCCGCCTCTCTGCACTCGCCGCCACCTCCACCGCTACCTCCTCCAACGCTGAAATCCTCCACCACTAACTCCATCCCCCCTCTCCCCCTTCCCCTTACACAACGGTACCTTTTGCAGACGGCACTGATGTACGAATATCGTACCGTGACCTCCACAGTACCGGAAAATGTTAAATTAAATGTAACAACGTCCACGCGACCATATACTATTTCACAACCGGACAGCGACGCGAAAGTAGCGTGCTAAGTGATAAATCACAATAAAGATCATTATAAACGTAATAATGATCATGATGACAAAGATGATGATTATGATGACAATAATGACGATCGCGTTACACGTGATAACTCACAAAAAAGTTCATTAAAAAGGCAATAAAGATCACGATGACGAAGGTAATGATTACGATGACAATAATGACAATAGCATTATACGTGATAACTCACAACAAAATTCATTGTAAAGGCAACAATGATCATGATGAAGTTAATGATTACGATGACAATAATGACAATAAAGTGCTGGAGCACCGAAATAGAAAATGGCGATTTCATGGTCGTGACAATACATAAATCGAACATGACTCTGGCTGAGAGAGAAACAAACTCACCGTCGCCAAGGTTGAGTTGATGATGAATTGGAAATGAGAAAAAAAAGACGCCGGAATTATGGACTGATATTAACCGTAATCTGGTGGATAATCTGGAGGCGGAATGTAATTGACCCGATTCGATGCGCGGAGGCAACGGCCACTTGGGAGAAGAAAAGAACAAACGTGTTATCAAGGTAAATGAAAATCGGTTCGAAAATATAAAAGCGTTCGCAGAAAAAAGACATACATACACACACACACACAAAGACACACACACACACACACACACACACACACACACACACATATATATATATATATATATATATATATATATATAGTATATATATATATATATATATATATATATATATATATATATATACATAATCTAGAACCAATAATCTAAGAGTAATAGATTGACTGATTGATTATGGCTTACTAAAACTGAGACACAACATAACAGAACGTCATTTTTAATGGATTCATTACTTTTTGAGAGAGAGAGAGAGAGAGTAAGGGGGGGGGGGGGGGGGAGTAAATCTTTCCCAACCGTCCTCTTACCTTAAGAACAACCATCTGCTGAGGAAGAGACCTCCCAATTAAGGGACCATAATCACTCATCTGTTAATGAGTGACCATACAGCGAGAAAGACCACCTCAGTTCGAAACTGGATTTCACCAGATACTGCAACAGAACGCCAATGCAGCGTTTTTTTTTTTTTATTTGGCCTTGAATTCAAGTTCACTAAGAAGACAGAGATCTGTACACTTCTCCATAAGTACTGTTCGACAGAGAGAGAGAGAGAGAGAGAGAGAGAGAGAGAGAGAGAGAGAGAGAGAGAGAGAGAGAGAGAGAGAGAGGCCGTAAGTACTGTTCGACATTGAGAGGAGACACACCTCTCTCTCATAGTAATGTTCGCCATTGAGAGAGAGAGAGAGAGAGAGAGAGAGAGAGAGAGAGAGAGAGAGAGAGAGAGAGAGAGAGATGCATTTAATTATGGAAAAATGGATATAGAAAACAGGATCTCGCATAAACAAAATGGAACACTTTGTCGAGGGAGAAAATCGTCAAGACTCGTTACGTCATGCGAGATCATGAGCAGATTTTTAAGAAGGACGAAAGCAATGAAGGTTAAAAGCTTCAGATTCCAAATGTGGACTTTCCAGGATGCGTAGACTCATTAGTATTTAACTCTTGTCGACGAGAGAGAGAGAGAGAGAGAGAGAGAGAGAGAGAGAGAGAGAGAGAGAGAGAGAGAGAGAGAGAGAGAGAGAGAGAGAGAGAGAATATGGAGACTTTATAATCTATCTCATGTCCCCATTATTTTTTCCCCTTCACAAAGGTTTCACCTTCGACTCAGCAGATGTAAGATACTGGTGACGCAATGCTTACAGTTACTAACTTTTTCTTTTTTTTTTTTGCTGACCTGCATTTCAAGGGGAAGCAGAATCTTATCAAAGCAGTCATTCTGTAAGCCTTAATGACCTGATATGACCTTTATTATATATATATATATATATATATATATATATATATATATATATATATATATATATAAAACCTAAATTAATATATATTATATACATATATGTATATATATGTGTGTGTGTGTGTGTAAATCCTGACATATTTTCACTTTTTAAAATATGGGGCAAAAGAAACTGGACATGAAAAGAAACCACGAACACAATCCCTCAACGCTTACTGTTTCTGTACCCCGAGGTCATCTGTCACGGCAAACGACTCTGGGCACGTGAGAGAGAGAGAGAGAGAGAGAGAGAGAGAGAGAGAGAGAGAGAGAGAGAAATTTTTTCCTTTTAATCAGCACGTATAAACTAAATAGGTTTTAGCATGAATTACAAATTCCTATAATCATACACTTGGAAGATGATTATAAAAAGTCAACAGGTGTCAACCATTGATTTTTTTTTCCAACGAAACCCATCACTATATAAAAAGAACCATAAATGCCAAATAAATCAACACGTGCAACATCAGAGAGAACCCAAGAAAACAAAATTCTCACGCAAAAACTTGACTTTTATACGCAAGTCATAGGGGCAGCGATGGATGGTACAAGTAGGTCAAACGCCAAAGTTAAGATTATGTCAGGTTTTATTTAACCTTTCTTTTTCAGCTGCTTCCATTGTCTGCCAGAGCGCCTCTGTAATATTTATCAACTATTTTTGGCCAATGAAACATTTTTTTATCTGTAAGTATTGGAAGTTTTAACCGACAAACTTGACCACGATTTCAGCGCTTCCATTTTCTTCCCGAGTCCCTCTGCAATGTATATAAACCCCTCTCGTCATAATGTAGTTCGGATTCCACAATAAGCTGTAGGTCCCGTTGCTAGGCAACCAGTTGGTTCTTAGCCACGTAAAATAAATCTAATCCTTCCGGCCAGCCCTAGGAGAGCTGTTTAACCAGCTCGGTGGTCTGGTTAAACTAAGATATACTTTGTTTTTGTGGCCAATAAAACACTGTTTTATTTACATGTATTGGAAGTTTTAACAAACAAACTTAAGCTTGACCACAATCCTGACCTCGCAGGTCAAACCAGGGTCCATAACTACGAGCAAAACAAACTCAGATACGATCTGACCGATATTCTGGTCCGCAAGCCGGGTCAGGCGAACGAGCACCGTAGATAAACATTAGAGGAATGCGCCCCATTATTGTGCAATTCCTTTTGCTATACGCAATAACAAAGGGACCACTGCGATCAATGAATTAACTCCAGTGAGTACAACTGCGTATTCGAATGCCAGGGGTGCATGACACCGCCATTCTCAGATGCTAATTACGGCGTACTCCATTTGCAAATGGAAGGCATATTCAAGTGTTTGTTTACTTGGATATTGTACGCCTTCAGTGTAACTATGGTGATGACAATAGGAAAATATAGGTGTAGCTACTTATAATAAGCAAACGATGAGAAAATGGGAATTACAAACAATATTTATACAAAGAATATTGCCTAATACGTACAAAACTCCATGTCAGCAGATTTTTCAATAATGGATACGAAAAAATAAAAAGCTTACACGTAATTCGAATCTTTTCAATCTCACAAGAATATTAAACAATAATGTCGATAAAGACAGTAGAGAGAGAGAGAGAGAGAGAGAGAGAGAGAGAGAGAGAGAGAGAGAGAGAGAGAGAGAGAGAGAAGTTAACCCTTATAAAAATGGGTAAACGACATGCACAGCAATAACTACAAAAATGGATAAACGACGTGCATAGAAAACGAGAAGAGTGAAAACAACCTTGCGACAGCGTGCGTCTCCTGCTTCCGATTAGGTCTACGACAGACGTCCACATAGGTCCAGGAAAGCAATGCTATAGCGTCGACTTCCGCTTCCACATCCGGAGGCAGAAGTTGACTCTTTGACTCATAAACCTTCGTCGCAGTCAGACGAAAAAATAAAGAATTTATTCGGGATTCTAACGTTGCAACTATGAACGAAAATGGGTACTAAGTGGGGTTCACAACCGTTGCAAAAACCATTAGAAAAAGATTTTAAATTTCATGTCTAAATTCGGATTTTATATCTAGTTAAAAATGAGCAAAACACATTTACCAATATGGTTGCCAATATGCAATTATTACTGTCGATATATATTTTCTGGTATATCGGATCTTGCATACTATATCATACATAAATTGAAAATAAATTAATATGGCTTCGCAGCCACTAAAAATATTAATTTAATTTAAGATTTATAAAATCAACAGACAAAGCCGAAAAAATATTGGACATCTCAAAACACTAGAGAGAGAGAGAGAGAGAGAGAGAGAGAGAGAGAGAGAGAGAGAGAGAGAGAGAGAGAGAGAGAGAGAGCTTCCAAGTGCACAAGTACTCGAAGAGATTCTCCTTACTACTCGGGCTTCAAATAATACAATCTATTATTGTCGCAATGATTAGTATATGCAAGGCACGACGTGAAAAACTACATGCGTACTTGATGAGGGTCACGAGGAAAATCCATTCACTTTAAAAAGAATAAATGTTCGCAATTAGCAGAGGGGAGGGGACTTTTTAATGGCACTTAATCTATATTTCACCGATAAACGGTCTGCCAGTTAATGATGTAAGGTCTAACGCTGTATGTATAAATATAATTTATATATATATATATATATATATATATATATATATATATATATATATATATATATATATATATATATATATATATATATAGTTTATATATATATATATATATATATATATATATATATATATATATATATATATATGTATGTAACACACACACACACACACACACAAGGTTATATATATATATATATATATATATATTTCAACTATATAATATATTCAGCTACTGAGCATATTTGTAATACTTTCTTCTCTCTCTCTCTCTCTCATATTTCTCTCTCTCTCTCTCCTCCAGAACAGAACAGAAATATAAAGGAACCTAGCATATTACACCAAAAATAAAATTTAAAAAAAAATGCGATATACATCCAGCCCGAGTCTCTTCATCCACACAAAAATAAAGGTATGATAAAAAAAAAAACATAGACAAAAAAATACGAGTAAGAATAGGTGTGGAGGTCACTGCTCCCACTTCATGCGACATGCTCCGGTAGGGATGAATGTGCCATACTGAATTGCGAATATCTCTTCCAAAATCCTAAAATGGAGAGATAGCGACGAATAGTGTTATTTCTCACACTCTCTCTCTCTCTCATATATATATATATATATATATATATATATATATATATATATATATATATATATATATATATATATATATATATATATATATATATATATATTTATATTTATTAAATATATTTAGAGTGAGCACAACAACTGCTACCATTAAAGCTAGCAGTGGCTAGAGAAAGTTCACTTTCTAAATATATATTGTTATTTGAACCTATACATTTCATGCCATTGAGGAATTCCTTTCATATAACCAAGTACATTTTGCATACATGCATACATACATACATACATAATATATATATATATATATATATATATATATATATATATATATATATATATATATATATATATATACATACATTATTAATATATAATTACATACAAGCTTTATGCATTATTATATTTCCGAACAAACAAAAAGTAACGGTCGCCCGGGATCTTATCCTCCTGAAGCCATACGTGACCTCTGTTACCTTGACCGCAAATCTGTGAGAATGAAATCGAATATGCATCATAAAAAGATACTACTGAGCAAAATAAGTCTTCAAAGAACGATTTCAGAAGGTGAATATCGAACAGCAATGAATTTCTATTAAAAAAATTATAGAGATTTTTGAAATGTCTTGTCATCTCAGAGTGATGACTATCAATGATAATTAAAACTATTCTTGGGTGAAGGCATGGACACTACAGAATATGAATATACAACCTCATTCAAGAAATTGCTAAATCCAAACTTTGAGATCCACAACACAAGCTTTAAAAGCGTATGTCATACTTAAATAAACGAGGATCGAAAATCCGAAGGCATAACTGACACATTCCGGATTTACAGATCACACCTGAAAAAAAATCAGGAAATCCAATTTTACGGAGATCTCGCAGATTCTTACAGCTACTCCGACGTACAGAATTACCTAACCACGAAGAACTTCCACTCTCACGTGGTGGATCTTAGAAAGAACACCTGTTCGCTCCGGCAGAATAAGGAAGCATTAAATGCAAGTTAGGAAGGAAGGAAGTACAGACAGCGGCCTTGGGGGATGCTCTCTTGACTGAATCATATGCTTGAGGCATTTGGCCAAAATGTATGTGTGTGTTTTCATATCAACAACAACAGGGAACCCAACCACTAGGTCGAGGTCACCTCGGCCAGCTCACCTAACATGACCTGGCTATTATCTACCTCGTGCTTCAATGGCCTTTATATAGAGTTACATCGACTTTTATAGATACTTCCATAGCCTTTAATAGTTACTGGAATTCTAATTAATTACATTGCCTATTATAGTATAGATATTTGCATAGACTTTAATAGGTACTGGAATTCTTTCTAATTAATTACATTGTTTTATAGTTCCACTGGGAGGTCAGTTTATGTCATTTTATTTCGATCGATCAAGGCAGTCTGCTAATGGCATACAAGCATTTATAATTAAATTTAGTCTCTCTCTCTCTCAAATCTTACTTCGCAACTTCCCTCCTCTCTCTCTCTCTCTCATAATCCAGTGGAAAACGAACATTAAAGGGGTAACAGCATAATTTCTAGTAACACAATTTAAAACGGAATTTAAACTTCTTTTTTATTGCCTTGGCAATCAGGAAATCTCGACGAGAACACAACAATGCAACAAATAATAGTAAACCGTATAAATAAAACGACTGCTTCAAATGCTAGCAAACTAAGGAAGCGACAATACAGTTAAAATTATATCTACTGTTATCTTGGAGCAAACAGCTATTCTAGATTCTAGATTTTATATATATATATATATATATATAAAACTCCCCACGTCCTAAAATAAATAAGTCCTAACTTAGTGCTAAATGAACGCAAATCATGAAAGAAAATTAAAAACGGAAAAGTGCATGAATTATTTAAATCATGAATTTCGAAAAGGAGTCCATAATTTTCCCAAAATCTCTCACGTTCTCTTACATTTCATGCAAAAATAAAAAAAAATTTAAAGTCTACTTCCCGTCACGAAATATCCAACTCTCACTATCGGTCATGAATCGTCATGCAAAGGCCTCCAACTCTGAATCCTTCCCCCCTCCCCATTTCCTATATCCCGCCTCCCATTCCCCTCCAGCAAAGCAAGAGACCCAATGTCTTACTCACTTATGTCACGATGTGGCTTCTTTTTACCTGCTATGAGGGAGGAATAGGGAGGAATGGGGAGAGGGGGGAAAGGTGGGGGGGAGCGGGGAGAAGGTTACGACTACAGAAGGGAGTAGTAGTAAAGGAATCACCATTATTAGATTGCCCTTGAAAAGACCCCTTCGTCTTCATCTTTATTTTACTATTTCGTTTTTGTGTTACTCGTAAGGACGGAAGGAGGGAGGGACAATACCGGGTGTGGGGGAAGGGGGAGGATGATAACGATAAATAGGGGTGGAAGAAAAGTGAATGAGAAATGGGAGGAGGAAGGGAAGGAGAAGCAAGCGGGAATGAATACGGGGGAAGAGAAGGAGAGGACATGGAGGAGGAGGAGGAGGAGGAGGAAGAGGAGGATGAGAATAAGCACCTTTCAGGAATTTCCGCCGACGTCGTTTAGATTTCTCTGTGTTCAAAGAACACCTGTGTGTGAGAGAGAGAGAGAGAGAGAGAGAGAGAGAGAGAGAGAGAGAGAGAGAGAGAGAGAGAGAGAGAGAGAGAGAGTGCAGGGAGAAGAATATTGGCCACATTTTAATACCATAATAAAACTGAAATACAAAACTGAATGAACAAAAGCAAAAGAAAAAAAACATAGGGGAGCAACTGTAGCCAACCTTTGAACAAAAGAGAAACCTCTCAATTAGAACAAAAATACCAAATGAATCAACATGTATGTCACAGTAAGGTTTGTCATCATTCTGAAATGAACTAAAACTCATGAACAGTCAGCAGTTACAAGTTTCGTTTCCAGACCACTTCAAGTATGGCACTCCGCTATTACACCACAGATCCAATTATCATTCAAATGCAAATGCATTGTATTTAATACACGAGGGCACAATCAGAAGGCATTACACAATCAAACCACCGCCCCTTTCTCTCTCTCTCTCTCTCTCTCTCTCTCTCTCTCTCTCTCTCTCTCTCTCTCTCTCTGTTCCGAATACACTTCTGGAAGCAAAGAAAAACACACTGACTACCTCTGCTTTGCAAATATATATACGTTCAAATACAAAATATATATATGTATATATATATATATATATATATATATATATATATATATATATATATATATATATATATATATATATATGCACATACATACATGTAAATGTATGTATATATGCTAGTACAAAACACTGAATTGAACGTTTATATAAATTTTGAGTTTATGACAGCTAGACAGCACAATTTTGTATTTAGTAAAATATAACTTCCGGAAAACTTTAAAACGTAGTACAAATTTAGTTTATTTATGTATGTATGTATGTATGTATGTATGTATGTATATGTATGTATGTATGTATGTGTGTGTGTATATATATATATATATATATATATATATATATATATATATATATATATATATATATATATATATATATATATATATACGCACGCATCTGTCTTCACTAAAAACAAACCACACTCAGGTAACCTAAGAATTACCAGACTGATCCGGATGTACAAAGATTCCTCAGGTCTAACCGGATATTAAGAATACCTCAAGTTCTTCCCAATACAAATAAAAAACAATACCTCAGTGAGCGTCACTGCGATGCATAGGCAATTTTCGCAGACACCCGGAACTGAGAGAGAGAGAGAGAGAGAGAGAGAGAGAGAGAGAGAGAGAGAGAGAGAGAGAGAGAGAGAGAGAGAGACTGGTAACGCCAAGGAAAAATGATGACAGACGAGGAAATGAAGACTGACGGGGGAAGGAACTCGAAGGATAATGAAAATGAGAGAGAGAGAGAGAGAGAGAGAGAGAGAGAGAGAGAGAGAGAGAGAGAGAGAGAGAGAGACCTGTTAAAACAATCAAACGTAGGACGCCTTCATGGCAACACCCCACCCCAAAACATTCTTTGCGTCGACCAAGAAAGTTCACGTCCTCATTTTGTGTTAAATAAATTAGAATTTCTTTTTTTATTTATTTTTTGTTAGCTGAACGTGAGGCGTCACAGCATCAATGGTCAATGAAGTCGACGATTCATAAGAAGACATTTTAAGTTTCATGGAACACTTTATTTCAACCTTTGGGAATGGAATGGAATGCAGAATTTAGGCTAAAGACCAAGCGCTGGGACCTAGGAGGTCATTCAGCGCTGAAACGGAAATTGAGAGTAGAAAGGTTTGAAAGGTGTAACAGGAGGAAAACCTCGCAAGCGCACTGTGAAACAATTGTTAGGAAAGGGTGGATAACGAGATAGAACAAAGAGAATATGACTGGAGGAGGTAGAGTAAAAGGAATGAAAGGGGGTGCAACTAGGGGCCGAAGGGACGCTGCAAAGAACCTTAAGTAATGTCTACAGTGCACCGCGTGAAGTGCATTCACGGCGCTACTCCCTACGGGTTTCAACCTTTGGGATAAATAAGCATTTTTATCGACACGTCAATTCTGATCTAAGAAAAAAAAATTAAAAACATTTAGGAAATACTTAAACCCATTAGATTATAAGGAATGTCTCAAAAGCTAAATTAATAATCTTCTATATGATCTGACATCACCACAACAATCCACTAACGACCACCACCCCCACAAGGGACAAGATGTCGGGGATTCCAATCATACCAGACATTTAGAAGACTAAAAACTTTCGAGTGACAAGCCTCAAGAAGGTTGCCACGGCCATTAAACAAGGTAAGTCTCCTAAATGCCCTTCAATGTCTTATGTCTTATTGCCTATTAAATATCTGTACTAGGTAATTGGGTAGACTGAAGCACTTATCCCTCATGACCTACTTATATGTAGATAATTGGTTTCTGGATATCGAGGGAGCGCAATATACGAGTCATCATTGGTACCTACGTGCCAATGACGAGTGAAAATTAAATTTCACGACCCAAAGACACTGTCTGAGAGAGAGAGAGAGAGAGAGAGAGAGAGAGAGAGAGAGAGAGAGATTGTGTTGTGAAAATAACTGCTGGTACGAATTACAAGTTTGTGTTTCCTCTTGCATAATTTATTGACGATTTTACTTACACACACACACAAAGAGAGAGAGAGAGAGAGAGAGAGAGAGAGAGAGAGAGAGAGAGAGAGAGAGAGAGAGAAGCTACCACCGTTTTTAAATGTTGCCACAATTCGTTCAGCTTCCGACTTACGCAACATCCTCAACAAATCCTTCTGAAAACAGGCTACTCACCAATCTTACGCGCAATGGCGAAATTACGCAAGTCTCTCGTGCAAGAAAATTCCGATGGGAAACCGCTCCCAAAAGTCTGGGTTAATCACACAATTACCCAGATTCCCAATAACATTTCGTTAAGCTACCAAGTATGTTTACGCTCAATTAACCAGCATCCGCTTCCTTGGTGGCTTTGTAGCATTGATTATATAGCAAAATAAAGAAGACGACCTTTTTCTAACCTATCCCGTCGTGAAATTAAGATTAGAAACGTATCTAAAATATGTACATAACTGAAATTTACTTTGGTTAGATAATGCATCATCGCCACCATGATGCAATTGATAAAGGTACATATAGATATAATACTGAATTCAGGCCAAAGGCCAAGCGCTGGGACATATGAGGTCATTAAGCGTTGAAACGGAACTTAAAAGGAGGTTTGAAAGACGCAACAGCAGGAATATCTCGTAATTGCACTATGAATCAATTATTAGGAAAGGGTGGAAAGTAAATTGGAAGAAAGAGAATATTAACGGAGGTACAGTAAAAAGAATGAAAGAGGTTGCAGCTAGGGTCGTAAGGGACGCTGCAAAGACCCTAAAGTAGTACATATAGAACACCATGTGAGATGAACTGACGGCACTAACCCCTTACGGATTAATGCATCAGACTCGTTCTGTCCAGACCTATATCAACAGGGCCAATGATTTAGACACTTCACAGATGATTCCATTAACAACCAACACAACACGTTCTAAACAATTACATCACGAGCATAAACAGAACATCACCACTTGAACGCACCATCATCACCATCAGCATCATCACAGGTCTCGGCTTCCCTAGCAAAAACCTTCCTAAACGGAGCCGACACGACAACCCGCCAGTGCAACTGCTGCGCCTTAACCCTTCCGAATGTCACATTTCAAGGTCAGGAGACCCCGGCCACGTGCATCTGTGATCACGTGATCACACTTGTTGAATAGAGGCTGAAAGGAAAGATGAAGGTAGCCTATGCTAGGATGCGGCAGGAGAAGAGATGGCGATCTTAGCTTGGCCTTGGGAAATGGGCGCGCGCATATACATACAAACACACACACAAACACACGTGTGTGTGTGTGTGTGTGTGTAGAGAGCAAGACAATGGTTTCTCAGAGAGAGAGAGAGAGAGAGAGAGAGAGAGAGAGAGAGAGAGAGAGAGAGAGAGAGAGAGGTCAAAAGTCAAATGAAATTACGATAATCTACCTGAAATTAGTGAGACAGAAAAACCTTCCCAATATTCGGAGCGCCTTCCGGCCATGAAGAGAAAAGGAAGAGAATCCTGGTGAGGAAGAGACAAAATCAAACCGTTTCAAGATTTTTGGATAAATCATCTTTAGTATTCAAAGCGATGTATGAAGTAAATACTTGTATAATAAACCTGAGAGAGAGAGAGAGAGAGAGAGAGAGAGAGAGAGAGAGAGAGAGAGAGAGAGAGAGAGAGAGAGAGAGAGAGAGAGAGAGAGGGGAGCCATCAAAATGACTGTAATAGCGTAAATGCAAAACTTTTTGCCGTTTAATTATTGCACGATAAATACAAGCAATGAAAGCACTCTAAGTGGCAATCATTTTGATTGACTACAAATCAAACTAACGTCGCAACAGCAAATGTTATCCATGAATTGATAACGCAATAACCACCATGAAACTCACTGCGTGCAATACATGTAATTCTCAAAATCTTGGTTCTTTAATTCATTCAGAAGAATCCTCATGTTACTTCTAAAAATGATAAAAATCTTCCACTTGACTACACCGTGTTCTACAAGCTTCAACTGACCGAAAAAATGCCACGATTAGTTTCAAGAAAAATATCTTGCAAGTTCAGTTCACTCCTCATACAGAATTAACAAATTAACTTTATGCAGAATGAAAAGCTACACGTGCTCAAGTGCATGTATGCACAGTATGCATGCAGATGTACCACAGGGAAGATGAAAAACTGGCTATATAAATCCTGACCGGTTTCGTCTTTGGTATTTCTAAGACAACTTCGAGAGAGAGAGAGAGAGAGAGAGAGAGAGAGAGAGAGAGAGAGAGAGAGAGAGAGAGAGAGAGAGAGAGAGAGAGAGAGTCTGGTGACATTCAACCCATGGAGGTCCTGAAACGCCTGTTGGATCCAATTTACACTTCACACTAGATTGAAGAAGAAATAAACAATAAATTCCTCCTTCCAGGAAAACCCTCCAGAAATTCTGCCGGTGCCTTAAAGAAAGCTAGACTGCCAATACATAACAATGCAGCACCGAAGGCATCCGATCCCCAACCAGCTTCTGTCTTGAGTATACCACAAGGTGCTATCGTATGGCATGAAACCAAACTCTGGAAGTGGCGGTAGGTGTAACGAGACGCTGTTACCGTTACCGATATCGCAATTATGAAACGCAAATGCCCTCGCTCTCTCTTGCTCTCTCTCGTTCGCTCGCACGCTAATAAACACAAGAGTCATGGAGGTCAGGAGAGTGTGACCTCGGCTGGCTCTCTTGTGAGTGACATCAGGGTATATAGGATCTAGGACGCGGATTGATGGAGATGAAGTGAAGTTTATTAAAATAAAATGGGGCGAATGCAAATAGAATGCAAACGACGGAGCGAAAGATGCGCGCACACACACACACACACACACACACACACACACACACACACACACACACACACACACACACACATATATATATATATATATATATATATATATATATATATATATATATATATATATATATATATATTATATATATATATATATACATACATAATCCTATTTTTAGCAATATTTTCTTTTGCTTTTGATTCAGACCACCTCAAAAAAAGATCATACAACAGTCAATATAATTAAAAACATCTCGATTTTACGGGAAAAACACCCTGACTATAAATATACTGTAACTGTTTTACATCAGAACTGCCTAAAAACATTTATAAAATAAACGTTATCTCTTACGAATTTACAAGAAAATTCATGTCGCCTGTAAGTCTAATTTTTCTATTTGTCAGATACCCGAACTGTATTCTTCAACTACAGTAAAAAAAAAAAACTTTTATAATATATTCAAAGGCTTCATAAACTTCATCACAGTTTTTGCTCCTTTCCTGATAAATCTTCTTTTGTTCATATTTAGTTCCATTCACTGCAGAGTTCTTTTCACCACCAAGCTTTTTTCAGGAGCTGAAGGGAACACTTAACATTGCAAGCAAGATGAATCTTAGCACACAGCTTTTATCCCGAGGCATTTTACAGTCCGCAGATCTCACCATTACGCAAAATTTCTCCCCAGTAAACCTACAAGATGAAAAAAAAAAATCTTTTTAATTATCAAGTAAACATTCTGTTCCCTGGAAGTTCGCAAGGTAAGGACATGGCTTTTCGGCTAATTCCATTGGTAGTAATTAACAGCTATTACAGCCAAGGCTAGTTTTGCAGTGTTCCTTGGGTTACAAAAAAAATATATATATATATATATTTTTTTTAGATGATGAGCTTATACCGGAGGTTAAAGATGTATCCAAGGTCCAAGGTTATCCGGCTACAATTAGAAATTAAACTATTTCCTATAAGGTTTGACGTAAGCGTATTAGACATAATAATAATGTCAGTAACTGACAATTAAATAAAACAATCGCACAGCGAATAAAAACTTCATAAGGGTTCGAAAACGTATCACAAAAAATACAATATCTTAAGTCTTTGGGATATTCATATCTCTCTCTCTCTCTCTCTCTCTCTCTCTCTCTCTCTCCTACTGCCTTTCCTTCTTTCCTGCTACCTAACGGGATTCTTAGCCTAAGTGCAATAACATGCATAAAAAGCAACTTCTCTGCGTAACTGACAGATTACAAGTTTCGGGATCCGCTCTGAAATATCACGGTCTGAAATAAGACAATTCAGAAAAAATAACGTACTTTAGTATCTACCTCATTTGATAAAAAAAATCTACAAAATCCCTTTAAATCTATCATTTTTTGAAGCTATTCTCAACAAGAGTGGAATACAACCTCTTACCAATTCTTCGGCGGGGAAAAAAAAATAACCGCTCGCGCGCGCGCGCACATACCAAAATAAATACCGTGAACAGACACCCCCGACACAGCGCTGTGGAAACTTGAGGAATGTGGTCAGGAAAAGAAATATACCAAGTGACCGGAGTGGTGGAGGGGGGGGAAGGAAGGGGAAGAGAAGGGAGGGGAAACCAGCCAAGGAGAGAGAGAGGCATATATTAAGGTGGTTAAGTAACGAGTTTCACCGGTGAAGCAACTGACTGGAAGCGCGCGCGTGCGCAATATACACGCACTCACGAAAGCACTTGGTTTTAAGTTACCTTCCCTTGAATTAACTGAGCTGACGAAGGTTCCATAGAGATTCTTTCAAAATAGTAATTTCACTTGCAAACAACTACAAAGATGATCTTGAATACCTCAATGCACTTTTATAAATGTTAATATTTTTATATGCATGGGTGTGCATATATGCGCATGCACTCATAAACAACCTCAAACGCGCATACGCACAAACACAGGAATTTAATATACCTGTATTTTCTTCTAACTCAATTAATTCGACTTCCGTAATTCGTGACGAAGCTATTTAACTGTCTATTAATTTATGTATGACGCTCATACCTTATGACTGCATAAAAGCCTTCATATTCATTTAAATGCCTTCCATTAACAGCAAAACGTTAAGTAAATGAGAGGTTGTTGATGTTTGCTAGTTTTTGATATTTGCCAAAGAGAATACATTTTTTTTTTCAGGTGTGAGAGCCATCGAAATGAAACTTACAAATATACAATTGCATTTGAAGCATAAAAAAACAAAAAACAAAAATACAATTGCATTTGAAATTTCTCTAAAAAACAATGATTCATTGTTAATTTGGCAATACCATTTAGCGCAACAGTTAAGATTTTACTGAATAGGTATCTTACAGAACATTGGGGTCAAGGAAACGACAGGAAGGGGGAACCGTGAACTTTTAGGGTGGGTAAGCAACTTATTCAATAGCCACCCCTGTAAAGTCCCTCACCGTTTGATGCGCACACAAAACCAATAAATGCTTTATGGCACTCGGTGACCGACACGACAAGATATTTGGTAACGAGGAAGACAGTCACTTCCTCCCCCTTACGTGGGCTAATCGACGACGTGGCTTTGGAAATAACAGGCCTAAAACTGACCCTACGACTGTTTTTGTTTTATTATTTTCCTTCTTATGAACTACATGTTCGGTTTTTTCTCCTTCGTCCATGTAGTGAGGCAGTGTTATCAGTGCACCTCACACTGTACAATAGGCATAACTATAATTTTTAATGGGTGTTTACAGTGCCTATTTGGCTCCTTGCTGTACCCACTTTTTAGCATTTTACTGTAAGTGCATTCCCGCTTATTTTCTTATAGTTCGCTGTCCAACCTCTTCAGCTATTATTTCTCAGTGCAGCTATGGACGGTTTCTCTGTTTCATCTTTGGATCTTAGTACACCACCCTTGCATTTTAATAGATTTTTATCTATTTATTAGTCTATTTTTTCTTTTTAAGAAGTGAGATCTCATCTTTCTGTATTTCCCTTTACCTCCTCTTACTTCTTCCTAATGAACACCTTAATATTCTTTGCAAGCTAAAATCTCAAGTCAATGGCCCCTTTGGTGGGCTTGTTCCATATGAATAGGGTTCATCTTCTGAATAATAATACTAATAATAGTTTCCTTTTTGGATCTCTTAGCACTGAATAGCTGAAGGTATTCCGGTGCTTGGCTTTCACAGACTAAATTTGATAATTCATTCTTATCTTCCCCTGATATTTCATCTTTCCTTTTTCCTCTCCTACAGTATATAAGTTTGACAAGCAAGGTCATGACTCTTCGCACCAAATCACTCATAATGTAAGAGGCACGAGAATTATATGAACATTGTCACTGAATGGGGTATGCAATCAAATGTCTAGCAATGAGCGATTAGTTATCCATTCCCTCTCTAACTAGTGCTATTTTCTTAACCTCTTAAGTCATTAAACAATTTAACAATTTTTCCACATTCATTTCTCTTCCTCTTTCGTATGCAACTTCCGTCTTAACCCGGATTGTTCTCTTCCAGGCACCTCAGTACGGGTTTTCTTCATTCTCTTCATTAAACCTGTTTTCTTAAATGTCTTTTCACCTACTAATTTTTACACTTTCTTCTTTTGTTTGTTATTTTGTTAGAGTCTATTCTTCCTTTTAGCTCAATTTGCTCTTTTCTCTCTCAACTCTTCTGTCATATCCACAGGATTCTTTCTTCTTTCCTTAACTCAAATCTGTCATTTTTTCTTCCTGTTATCATTTAGCACATCACACAAGATCATGTTCAACTGATTACATAAGTTCACTCTAGTCTCTTCACTCTCCAAACACTATCTCTTTACTACAATGTAAAGACCGGTTTCGTTCCCTCCAGGTTGAAATGGAGCAGGTTACCAGTTCAGAACGAGAAGACAGGGAAAGAGGGAGTGAGATATACGAGAGAAGAACCGACGACGATGGAAATGTCGAAGAGAAAGAGAGACAGATAAAGGATGATAGACAAGTGGAGGATGAAGCAATAAATCAAGAACACACAAGGGGACTGAGAAAAAATACACATCTAAATTAATTAATGGTTGTTGCGTAATCCATCTCAGTTGAAGGGAGCGAGAGACAAGATGTAAAAAAGTGACACTTGGCATTCGGATATTAATTCTCACCTATCACTCCTGGCTCTCACTTGTGATGATTTGTTCGATTTAAATGGTCCTCAGGAAGAATGGGTCATATATATATATATATAGGATATATATATATATATATATATATGTGTGTATATATATGTGTGTGTGTGTGTGTGTGTGTGTGTGTGTGTGTGTGCAATCAATATGCTCCATTAAAAACATATTCCTCTGTTACCTTGAGAAGCAAACTAAGCGCTTGCTGGTAAATACTAGGGTTGAATAACACATGGTGTTAGCTATCTCATCCTAGAAAGACTTTATGATAACAGCAACACTAATATCCTCTTTCGCCTCCTAGTACAAGAGAAAGGTTTATGTTGACAAAAATTTGTATAAGAAAAAATACGTTAGCACATGAAGCCTAGACCACTTATTTTGACTTACATTAATACGAAGATAGGAGTACTTACCGACAAGGAACTTAATTGAGAAATTCGATACTTTTAAAGACATTAAAAGAGGACTACTAATAAAATTCGCATACCACTCAAAAGTCATACAAAAATACGTTGATCACGGTAAGCTATTATTCACGTATAGCTTCGGCAGCATTAAGTTTATGCTTATGAAATATCAATATATACGGAATTTATGAAGAAAGACTGCTACCAAAAAAAAAAAAAAACCCTCTCGGCAAAAATGGACCCGGTGCCTTTTCGAGTCTCCTTCCACCGATATGACCATAACTTGATTTTTCCTCCGCAATGCAGCAAGCGAAATGTGACCACGTTATCAATTACCAATCTTCGTTGCAAAAGAGGATTCCATTTACGCCCGGGTAAACACTTTCGACTCGCTTCTCTCTACAACCTAAGTGTTTTGACCCCCCTTTTATCCGCCTCATTTAGGTTTCATCAACTGATGTTCGCCTGTTTCCTTCTTCTTCTTCTTCTCTCTTCTCTTTCTTTTCTTTTCTTTCTTCTCTCTTTCTTCTTCTCTCTCAAATATATATATATATATCAAATATATATATATATATGAAAGAAAGAGTATATATATATATATATATATATATAAATATATATAGATATATAAATATATATAGATATATATATATATATGTGTGTGTGTGTGTGTGTGTGTGTGTGTGTGTGTGTAGAACGTTAATGTTAAACGCATAAAAATAATGATTTGAATACAATGTATTTTTATCTGTAATTGCATCACTTTATATATGTATATAGAACGTTAAACGCATAAAAATAATGATTGAATACAATGTACTTATGTCTGTAACTGTATCACTTCCTTCGTTTCCGAATCTTTCTTACAATAATTACAGTGTTAAGTAGCAACAAATACAGCATTTTTCATATATCAATGTCATAACCTCCCATGTTACCAAATACAAAGATTGCAGATGAACACAAATTATCTCCTACCAGTCTTTAACATTTTCAAATCCATTATGTCAAGTCACCATAATACCGAAACGAGTATTTTGTAACCATAAATACAGTATTTTTCCTAGTTCAAAATAACATACAATTTTTTGTTCCACTCTTAACATTTTCAATTCCATAATGTCAATCACAATAATACCGAAACGAGCTAAAACGAGCCATAATATTGAAACGAGCTAAAAACAGCCATTATACTGCAACGAGCTAAAACGAGTCGTGATACTGAAACGAGCTAAAACGAGCTACATAATATTGAAGAGAACTAAAACAAGCCATAATACTGAAACGAGGCACATAATATTGAAACGAGCTCAAAATAGCCACAATACTAAAAGGAGCTAAAACGAGCCATAATACTGAAACGAGCTAAAAATAACCATAATACTGAAAGCAGCTAAAGGGAGCCATAATATTAAAACGAGCTGTATATAATACTGAAAGGAGTTAAAACGAGCCAAACCATTGAAACGAGCCATAATACTGAAACGAGCTAAAACGAGCTGATACACACAAAAAACAGCATCTCTCTCTCTCTCTCTCTCTCTCTCCCTCTCCATCTCCCTCTGGGAGAGCAGAGCCCATTGCTTCCCTGGCTGCTGGCAGAGCGTGAGAAATCCAGCCTTCCTCAATTATTGCTCCTCTGAGGGATGTGATAGTCCGGCGCTACAGATTCCTTCCTGCCCTCCGGCGTCGTCCTCTAGCTCTTCTTTTGTCTTTTTTTGTTTGTTTTTAATCGTTTTTCTTTTGTGGTTTTGTTTTCAGAATAATGCAAAGATATATGTGTATAGATATATATATATATATATATATATATATATATATATATATATATATATATATATATATATATATATATATATATATATATATATATACTGTATATATATGTATATGTATGTATATGTATATATTATATTTATATATGTACACATTACCACATGAGTGAAAAAATAGGAGGGTGTAGGTTCTGACTGGTTTCGACTTTATTTCCATGGCTTGGAAATAAAGGCGAAACTGGTCAGGACCGTCTCTTATTTTTCACCTGTGGTAATGTGTGATAAATGAATGACATACAAAAGTATAACTATATATATATATATATATATATATATATATATATATATATATATATATATATATATATATGAATATATACAGTTTATGTATACTATCTGCTATTTCAACTAAGAGGAAACCTTAATCCATAGCACTGCTTTGTCTTTTTCCATTCTTTATTCAGCCACTATAAGAATATTTACTCTTGGCATGGCAGGAATAACCTCAAAAACAATACATTTACTTCCAAAGGAGAGCTAAGGCAGTGTACTCAGAGCATTTTAATCTACAGAAAATGCTTGTACCCTTTATCGCTTCCATTAAATTAATCTAAACTCGAGCTGAAACGTTCCGAGTCTACGTGATAATATGAGCGAGAATAGGATGGCACATTGTAGCTTACAGAGAGAGAGAGAGAGAGAGAGAGAGAGAGAGAGAGAGAGAGAGAGAGAGAGAGAGAGAGTGGAGGAGGGTTGTTGTTGAGTAATTCTACAAGTTTTCCCACGGATCCTTTATACTTCCGGAGTTCCGTATCATCACTACGACCAGGTTGAGGAAATGATCAGTTTGGATGTCGGTATGTCATTTCCTTTCGTCGCTATCATGGCCATCGTCATTATCTATAACATCTACATCAACTGCAATTGCAAAGCGTGAACTTCATTTATCTTTTTTATTTATATACCAGAATCCAATATCCATAACAAATGTATGGAGACAAAGACAAAAAGGTCCATTCACGGCAACAGTCCAAAAGCTAATAAATACATGAGAATATACTGTATGTATATATATATATATATATATATATATATATATATATATATATACACATATATACCTATGTATATATATATGTATGTATATATATACGTACATTATATATATATATATATATATATATATATATATAATTACATACATATACAGATATAAACAGCAATTAGATAAAAAAAAAATGACATTAATAACTATGTTAACATCGGCGTATATTAGCATTTAACTGACACAACCAAGAACTCAACAACATTTGCGTGAAATCTCTTACCCCTCTCAACCAGCTAACATGTTCTGCCTTAACTCGAGAAGTGTTACACTGACCATCTTTTAATCTAGAAAAACAATACCCACTTCAAGCCGAGAATTTTCCCCACCCCTATTTCTCATGGGCGCAACCCATCATCATCACCACCACCACCACCATCATCATCATCATCATCATTATCACCATCATCCCATCTTCTGGATGAAAGAAAGAGCGCGCGTTCACGCAATTCCCTCGAGTGATGCACAACTGGGCGTTCATGAGTAGCTAGAAGAAGAGAGGGTCGGATTGTCTCCTAATGGGATTAAAGGCAGACGAACCAAGAGGGAGGAAGGGGGGAGGAGGAAGTAAAGAGGGGGAGGGGGGAGAGAGAGGAATGATAGTGTAGGAGTGGAATGAGAGTGGTCATTCACTTACACCCAGACTCCATTCACTCGCCATCTTGCTTGTTTACATCCTTTGGGTAGAACCGTTCTTTCATTATTTTTTTTTCTTATCGTGAATGATTTTATTCGCATCGATACATCAATCAAATAGCTGCAGTGTTTCTCAATGGGCGCAATCAAACCGGTAGCAGCCGATTCTCAAGCGTAAGTCTTATCTTCAATGGGTCTTTATTCCTCCAATAGCAAAAAAACATAAAACATGTATGTCAATTAACGTAATTCTATGTATTTTCGCTTCCTAATCTCCGGAACTGTGAGAGGAGAGAGAGAGAGAGAGAGAGAGAGAGAGAGAGAGAGAGAGAGAGAGAGAGAGTGCTATATTCCGTACACTAAAATGTTACTAAATTTTTAGTCTTTTTTTAAACTACTTAAAAAGAAATTTTTTTTTTTTAAATACTGCCAACCAAGAAAGAGAGAGAGAGAGAGAGAGAGAGAGAGAGAGAGAGACTACGGACACTATAATGTTACTAAATTATTTTTCTTTTTTAAAACTACTTAAAAAGAAGAAATTTTTATTTTTAAAATACTGCCACCCATAATACTTCACCTTTCTGTTTTATTAAAATCAGGGCGAAGTGAGAGCCTTGGCAGTCCAAGGCGATCTGGCGAAAGAATCTTGATGGAAACGAGTCTTGCGGGAAATTCATGAGGTCCTACGTCACTAACTTCGAACACCATAATCTTTAATAAGGGATATTTTCCTTACATATTAAACTTCGTGAAAATTTTGGCATACCCACCCAAGTGTGTGTGTGTGTGAGAGAGAGAGAGAGAGAGAGAGAGAGAGAGAGAGAGAGAGAGAGAGAGAGAGAGAGAGCACTCAACTGTCTGAACAAAACTATATGTCCAGGGTTGTGATAACTAGAAATATATATATATATATATATATATATATATATATATATATATATATATATATATATATATATATATATATATATATATATAGAGAGAGAGAGAGAGAGAGAGATTAAGCAGGACCCAAAGCATCAGGCAACAAAGATGATGCGATCGAGTTACTAACCCCTTGGTCGCAAATGCATCACAGGAACTGAAGTGGTTCTTTTAATATAAACACCATTAAAGTCTGAGCACATGGCCCCGTGAAATATAAATAGACAAGTTTGAGAGTTATCTATTGCTGCTACAAAGACTCGTCTGTGCCCAAAATTTTACTAAACTGCATTTTTGAAGAAAAACTTAGCGCAGAGAGAGAGAGAGAGAGAGAGAGAGAGAGAGAGAGAGAGAGAGAGAGAGAGAGAGAGAGAGAGAGAGGCCTCCTCTAGACAAATTTTGCTCGCGGACTGTCACT
The DNA here is from genome assembly GCF_040412425.1 of Macrobrachium rosenbergii. Lineage (NCBI taxonomy): Eukaryota > Metazoa > Arthropoda > Malacostraca > Decapoda > Palaemonidae > Macrobrachium > Macrobrachium rosenbergii. The sequence goes on from NC_089741.1 coordinate 48,124,924, forward strand.
TGAAACTGCAGTTTTAAAGAAAAATCTGAGAGAGAGAGAGAGAGAGAGAGAGAGAGAGAGAGAGAGAGAGTAAAATACGGGCACTGTGACCCTTTCAATAAACCCTCTGTCCCGAGAATAATATAATAAGGTGGTGGACTTTTAATGGAAAAATGACCCATCTTGCTATGAAGAACGCCCACATTCCTCACAAAACCACCTCCTCCTTCCCTACCCTACATCCCCCGAACCAAACCCCTACCCCTTAACATCAACACGCAAACACCCATAAATACCACTAACCACTTGACATTATACGAGAGACCTCCAGAAGATTCTTGGCCATTAGGAGGACGAGGAGGACCTCTCCTCACTGCTAAGGGCAAGCGGGTCATTTTATTCAGTTATCCTAAAGGGACAAAAATCAAGAAGATTGTCAAGAGTAAAAGAACAACGAATATAAGATTGTCTCTACCTTTGTCCTTTTACTGAGGATTATCATATTTATGTATTCAGTATCGTAAAAAAGGGACAAAAATAGAGGTTATCAAGAGTAAAAGGACAATGAATATGAGACTGTCTTTACATCTGTCCCTTTTACTTAGGGTTATCATTTTTATATATTGTTTCACCATATTCTTTAGAAGCTTGAATTTCAAGTCAATGGACCCTGTGGGCTTTTGTTCCATATGAGTAGGGTTCATCTTCTGAATAATAATAATAATAATAATAATAATAATAATAATAATAATAATAATAATAATAATAATAATAATAATAATAATAATAAGACCATTTTTTTCATAAACACAACTAAGCAATTCTCAGAGAAAATATTTGGCTTTAAATAAGTATAATGTAACATACACACCGAATATTCACGTACTACATATGTGTCTCAGTCAGTATGACTAAATACGTCAAACCAAACAAAGGAGGACAATATTTTCAAGTAAGCAGATCTCGAAGAAAATAATTGGCATTAAGTGATTAGTACAGTCTAACATACGTACCCTATATTCGTGTAATACATGTCTCCGTCGGTATGACGACATACGCGAAACCATAGTAGAAAGGGAGGAAAGGAAGAAAATATTGTCAACCAAAAGGATAAAAGATGACAAGAAATCCCTCAAAAGAACGACATAAACATCCCCTCCTCCAAAAACTCCCACAACTACGCCAGCTTCACAACCCTACAATTCCTCCAGCAACATCTTCACAACCCTACAACTCCTGCAGCAACATCTTCACAACCCTACAACTCCTCCCTCTGCTCTAAAATCTTCACAACCCTACAACTCCTCCCTCTGATGCAACATCTTCTCAACCCTGCAACTCCTCCTGCTGCAACGTCTCCACAATCCTACAACTCCTCCCTCTGCTGCAACATCTTCACAACCCTGCAACTCCTCCTCCTCCTGCTGCAACATCTTCACAACCCTGCAACTCCTCCTCCTCTTGCTGCAACTTCTTCACAATCCTACAACTCTTTCCTCTGCTGCAACGTCTCCACAATCCCGCAACTCCTCCTGCTGCAACAGCTTCACAACCCTTCAACTCCTCCTGCAACATCTTCACAACCTTACAACTCCTCCTCCTGCTGCAACATCTTCACAACCCTACAACCCCCTCCTTCAAGTACTCGAGTGAAAAACTCGCAACTCAAACATCAGATCTGGTTACGAACGTCGCCCTCGCATCCCCGGCCGTCATAAAACGATGATGATGATGATGATGATACCAACAGCAAGACACCCTCGTCCTTCCCTCCGCACCCCCACGGGTCTGGTTGGCTGACAGACCGTGCTCTGATATGCAAGCTTGTTTGCATGCGGCTCCCGCGAATGTACAGGGTGCAGCACACACATGCGAGGTTGCTTGCATGCATGCAGCTGCATATATGCAAGATGTTCCAACATGTGAGGTGGTCTGCATACAGCACATGTATGCAATGGAGACAGACGTGTGCATCTGCATACAATTCCATGTATGCAAAGGAGGCAGACATGTGTGCGTCTGCATACAATTCCATGTATGCAAAGGCAGAAAACACGCGAGTCTATCTGCATACAGTTGTATGTATGCAAAGGAAGAGGACATGTGAGTTTGTCTGCATACAATTCCATTATGCACAGAAGTCAGACACGTGAGTTTTCTATGTACAACTTGTGTATGCATAAGGTGCAAACATGCTACCTTGTATGATAAGGTTGGCAAAATTATCACCACATATACAGGTTGCAAACGCAAGAGTTTTTCATGCAACTGTATGAAAATAGGTGAAAATAGGCAAGACTTGTTTGCATGCATTGAAGGCACACGTTAATACTACTGAACGGTACAGTACCTTTCACCAAAACCTGATCTGAACTAAACATAGGGGTAGTTGGGGGTGCCATTTTAGATATATCGTTAAAATACCTTATTCAACTGCCCTTGGCTCTGTGAAGACCATATAAACCAATATTCCCAAAATCTTGGCTGCATCACTAGCCTCTCGTACAGTGGCATTCTGCAGTTTTGATTTTTTTGGCTTTCAACTCGGGTAAAACTTCCTATCGAATTACTCTTGGCTCCTACTTATTTTTCAATTCTCATTCAGCAATAATTGATTATTTACTTTCTCTTTGTCAATTTTACCCATATTGGGTTTTGCCGACCTTTCCTTATCTTTTTTTTGTATAATATATGGCTGTTCAAGCCATCTCAATTTTCACTTGTTCAATAAAAAGAATTGTATTCATATATTAATATTCTGTATGCTACAAATTTAAAAGAAAAAAAAATAAGAAAAGATACTCCAAGAGGGATGAACTCAACATAAAAAAACCTTACACAAGAACATGCAGGTCATAATGTAAATGATATACTGAAAGTAGGTTGCACTCGCAAGATTACTTATGTCAAATCTTGCCAATAAATAACAATGCATTCGGACACATGCGAAGATAAATTGAGTTAAGATTTCAACAATCGATCCAGCAGAAAACAATGCTCGTAAAGGACTCTCTCTCTCTCTCTCTCTCTCTCTCTCTCTCTCTCTCTCTCTCTCTCTCTCTCTCTCTCTCTCTCTCTCTCTCCGTGTCAATGACTGATGACAAACCAGCCACCACATCATTTCCGATTACACAGAGCAGTACGGTTTCGCTTGGGTCATTTCAAAACAAAAAGCATCAATTACGACACACGTAATGCCTTGAGAAACTCTTGGCAGTTCCCAGGCGCATGCCTTTGACCACCTGCCATATACACTAGTTACGTAACTCGGCACCTCAGCATCCAAACAAATGCATAACACCGGCATCTGTTCACATACTGAGAGGTCAAGACTCCTGAGATATTTCTGGATTAACGATGGACTTACGTATACAACCAGTCTGTTGTTGTTTACTCCCCTTCCTATAACTCGCCTTATTTTACGAGGCTGGTTTACAGTTCCAATGTGTATTTTCCTTCCCATTCCTTCCCATACTTTTTGTTCTCTTTCCCTTCACGCCCGGGTTACAACGTATGGGGTATTAGATAGCTGCGCTTGTCGCCTCGGCTTAAAAGAACTCAGAACATGGAGTAATAACAATTCACAAAGATTCGTATTTCTCATACTTAATTTTTTTTCTCTCCACAGGGCTGTTGGTAAACTTATCTAACTGGAAAGAAAAAGCTCGTGAGAATTTGCACTAAAATACATTAATAGAAAATAAGTTTCCTAACAGAAAAAAATTAATTTCCTATGGGGAAAAAAAAAATTTCCTTAACAGACACTACACATACATTATGAGTGCGGGAGGGGCTATCATAACAATGAATACTTAGGATGAGAAAAAGGAGGGGTAAGAATGAAAGGGGGAGGGGAGTTATCTAGGTGGGGGGGGGAGGAGATGAACAGATGAGAGGAAGGGGGAAAAAAAAAGAGACGAGGAAAAGAAGTGAGGAGGAGGAGGAGGAGGAGGCAAGGGACTGAGAGAAGTGGGTATCAACCGAGTCATTACCCAAACGTTGTAATTTCACGGTTTATAAACGATCCAATGCTTATAGTGCTAGATGCAAAGAGAGAGAGAGAGAGAGAGAGAGAGAGAGAGAGAGAGAGAGAGAGAGAGAGAGAATGTGGTATCTATACAATCTTTCATTCTCGAACCAACCACTGTTACATCTGGAAACACATTTCTGTGGAATGTGAAACAGACAAGCTGCTCTGGTAACGAAAATAAAGTGAAAATTTGATGGCGTATACAATTCACGGCTGAGCAAAGGTTACCCGGTATCATCCAGAGACCATATTTTCCATAGGGGTAGCAATAAACAGCTTAGTTTCGACGCCCACACGCATATGACGACGACAGGAGAGAGAGAGAGAGAGAGAGAGAGAGAGAGAGAGAGAGAGAGAGAGAGAGACGTGAACTAGCACTGAAGCAGAAGACGCAGATTACACCTTTGATATTCTTTCTCTTATACAGAACTCTAAAACAATTTTCTTTTCCTTTTGAATTTAAAAAGTCGTCTCCGAACATCCTGCCTTGCCATGTAAGTATATCTGTGACATTCGTCCCCCTTTAATCTTTCATTACCTAGGTCATTACCCCGTCTCCAAAGCACCATCGACTCTACACTGTCTCCCAGGCTTCATAATGTTCCATTAACGCTTGCACCAGAGGTACGTTTCGTTGTAAGGTAGGGTAACTCTCGGTTTTCCTGGATTTACAAGGAAGGGGCATGTACCTTAGTAACCTTGCTTAGCCACACCTTTTTATCAAGGATTGGATTGCATGACTGTATGAACCCTCACACAAGCATGTCGAGATGAAAGATCTACGGAGTTATTCAGGAACTAGCCTTCCTTGCGATGCAACTAAAGTTTCTGCTTACAAGGAACCGAGGAGAGAGAGAGAGAGAGAGAGAGAGAGAGAGAGGAACTACTGTATATTGTTTAAATGACTTCAGCAATGGGATCAGGTTTGCAAGAGTTTTGCGGTTTATTACGGAATGTCAACTTACCTAACAACACCAGAGAGAGAGAGAGAGGAAGCCGCAAACACACAGACGGAGAGAGATTCTTATGTAAGTGACCTAGGGTACGCAGCGCATGAACTCGGGGCTACGACCTACACAAAAGTGAAGGGAGACACTACTGCAAGTGCATGTAAGTATGTACGTGTGTGTGTGTATATAATATACATACATATGTATTATATTTCATATGTATATTATATATATACAATTATACACTCGTATATATATTATATTTCATCGCCTCCAACGCCCTGCGACGCAAAGGGCCTCTGTGAAATTCCATCACTTATACAGTATCTTTCCAGTGCTTTCATTTCCACAAATCTCCATATATTTCAGCCTCCCGTCCGAAAGCTTTCATCCATGTGCGTCTAGGTCTTCCAACTCGTTTGGTGCCCACAGGAGACTCGCTGATATTATATCCCGTAATAAGCGTTCTCCATCTCCCTTTCATCATTAACTCATCTACTATGGAACTTCCCTAATTTCCATTTGGCATCATTTATTAATCTATCATTCCGTCTGACTCCTAATATTCTTCCTAAGGAATAAGGAAACAAGACCATATGAAAACTTGCTTTTACATATATAATTGAATTCATATAATAATTAACAAACAACAGATAACGATTAATATAACAACCTAGGACCCTCAAATGCTGCAAAACTATAACTGACTACGGTCGAAAATACGTCTGGTGAGGTCAAATCAATAATAATCGCGACCACTATTCCGGACAAGCCCCATCCCAATGAGAGAGAGAGAGAGAGAGAGTAAGGTCTGATACATGTCTCTCTCTCGAGTCTGATACATGTCTGATAAGACGACCTATTCCAATATCGATTACGATCGTTTACGCAGATCCCCAAAAGATATACAAGGACAGGTTTATTGCCCTATGTGCTTTGCCCTGGATGATGGTACAGTGTTATCTGAAGTGAGCGAGTGATAAAACATTCGATAAAGCGAGAAAAATTTTTCGCAACTAAAAAAAAAAAAAAAAAAAACCTTTCGGTGCGGGGAAAAGTGAAAGGTCAAATTGACCTTCCCTCCGCTCTTTGGTAGACAGCCGTGGAACGGAAGCCTACATAATCTAGGTGATTAGATAAAGATTCGGTGTAGGTGGATATGAACAGATTTCGTCTGCTGACTAACTTCCACAGATAATTAAATCCCTTATGGAAGTATGGTGAAGAAGGTCTAAATGTCAAATATTTGACCTTTATTGTCTGAGAGTTTGGGCCTATACATTTAAGAGGAATTTCTGAATTTTTGTTTATCTTCTATGTCAGTTACCAGATTGGCTGTGGAGGTGATTCAAACTGCTTGATAACCAAGTTTTCTTTTCTTCTTCTTCTTCTTCTTTTTGGGGGTGGTCAATCAGTTAAGGGCTAGACAAAGAAACTCTCTCATCAAAATTGTCGTGATTCATACTTACCTGCGAGCGAGCGCGCACACACACACTAAGTTACAAATATGACAGACTGTCATATATAAAATTAAAAAGGATATAAAGTAGGAAAATAAGCAAAGAAAGAAATAAACATCACACACAAGTACATGAGCACATTACCATGAAATTCTAGCTACGTACAAAGGGGCTTTGAGCAGTAATCTTGAAAAAATAAATGAAAAGGACGTGTTATTTCAATATTTACAGAATATATCTACAGTAACTATTTCTGTAATAGCATCCATGCATGCATATAAAAATAATACTTACTGGAATATTAAATATCTTTCACATCCATATTTGCATTCAAACACATGCTTGTCATGAAAAATCCCCTAAATATTATTCGGACTTAATAATGTAATTGTTCACAGCTTGAACGCAAATAAATGAATATTTAAAATTACAAAATCAGAAATCGTTCATAAAACACATCACATAAAACTGGTGCTTGTAATTACAAAACAATTTTTTATACTTTATCTTATTAAATACGATTCATTATCACATATGCAAATTGATAATTCATAATTATTATTTGAGGATTCACTTCCTGATATTCATCAAAATAATCACAATGAACTTGAATATTATAAAAAAAACAATTATATCGTCACTAAACACACATATATACGTGTGTGTATATATATATATATATATATATATATATATATATATATATATATATATATATATATATATACACACACATCGCTCCATCATTACAAGACTGTCGCTAACTCAAAATTTGAAGTTTTGAGTTACATAGCTCATAAGATTGCCCATTTAATTCTGCGTCTTTTGGTAATAAAGTAAGTCTAAGTGCATTTTTGGCCGAGAGATGGCGCTGGGAAGATTTTAAGTCAAAATCAAATCTCTCAGTGCAGTTATAGGACTTTGAAACTTTAAAACCTTTCTCCTGAAAAATCAAGATTTTGGAGTTACGACAGTCTTGTAATGATGGGCGACATATATTTATATAATGCATATACACAAATACACACATGCACACATATAATGTAATATAATATAATATAATATAATATAATATAATATAATATATATATATATATATATATATATATATATATATATATATATATATATAATGAAGAGAGAGAGAGAGAGAGAGAGAGAGAGAGAGAGATATATATATAATGAGTTAGTCTTTCATAACTTAAGCTTCCCGTCGTGGTCATCCTCCCTGTCCCCTTAATTCATGAGTCCTTCACCCACATCAGTCACGATCTTGGACTAGGTAAAAAAAAAAAAAAATGAATAAATAAATAACGCCGCCTGTCCCACGAATTCCTTCCTAATGACTAGGTGGCCCTTTTCCATTCCATCAACGAAAAAGAGGCGAGCGATGAATTTAGGTTATGGAGGTATTTACGTGATCTTAGGTCCGTCAAAAGGAGGAGGAGGGAGGAGGGAGGAGGGAGGAGTAGTAGTAGTAGTAGTAGTAGTAACGATCGTCCCTGCTATCCGTGTGATCAACAAGAAAGATATTATTGAGCGGTTTACGTAGGCTTTGTCTGGACGCCGAAATTATTGGAAGAGTTGCAAATCATTTGACTTTTGGCCATACTTGCAAAGGGAGACCATTATAATAGTAGTGGTAGTACGGATGGTTAATACCACAATAGCACTGGGTCCTTTATTAAACTGGCTGCGATATATTTACATAAAATAACAGAGCACGGGTCCAAAATAATGGACATAATACTATATTTGTGTGTGTGCGTGTAGAGAGAGAGAGAAACACGTCAAGCATCCAGGTACTACATGATTCACTAATTTTGATTAGCGTGTACTGCCACAATGCTACCTGGAACATTACGTTTCTTGAGATTGAGAAAGTGAGAGACACGCAAATGGCATTTGACCCCATAACATCCAAATCCCCCTCCCAAGCCCCTAACTCCCGAAGGAGGTCATTGCTACTGCAGAAGCACCAGCAGCAGCAGCAGAAGACTCGGCCAGACAGGCTATCAGACACACACTCGCACAAAGACGACTGACATACAAGCAATATTCCCCACGCCCAACCTCCCCCCTTCCCCGCCCCCACCCCCCTTTGTGTTTTAATTCCGAGAACCATAGGTCGAAATTCTTCTTCTAGAAACCCACAAAGGTAAAGAGGGGAGAGGGTGAGGTCACCCGGTGGGACAGAACTCAGCCGACTAGGTGTCTAGAATGATAAATCCCCTGTATGCTTTATTAATAATAGCTAATAATAATAATAATAATAATAATAATAATAATAATAATAATAATGGCGTTAGTCTTGAAATGGAGAAACAAATCCACAGTTATGTACGGGTATAGTCGAGGAGATTCTCGAAAGCTTTCTGTTTAGATATATTTTGAAATATATTTGTATCTATACATAAATGTGGATTTGTTTCTCCAATAATAATAATAATAATAATAATAATAATAATAATAATAATAATAATAATAATAATAGAACTCGTGAATATATTCCACAACAGATCACTCGTTTCCAAGTACAAAAAAAATAATGCTTCCACATCATAAACATCCTTCGAAAAACTGACATAATGAGGCTTGTTTTAATCATTCAAAAACGACGGAACAAACGCGGCTATAATTATAATTATTTACATCTACCAATATAATAAGATGAGATAGAAGCTGGTCATGGACAATGTCATTCAAGGATGATGAATAAACTGGGACAACCACCGCAGTGGTAATTTTTCATTGAAAAATTATGGCGGTTTCTACTTCCTTTAATAAGAGGAGCCATTACAGGAATTAAAGGATTATGTCGTAAAACAATGTATTGGTGATAACCACGACCTATAAACTTCTGAACGAAACTGGGACAGTAGTTATACACGTAAGAAGCTCATCTAAAATGAACATGGAACAATGATGTCGTGAATTATTTTGGGTTAAAATAGTAAATAAAATTAAATCACACACAATATATTTGCAAGACTCAGCCTGGCCTCGGAAAGTTTCGCAATGATACATTTACAAAGCGATCAAAGTGACGTTTAAACTTGTCATAAATCCCTACCGACAAAGCACAATGGATCGAATGCTATCAAATTGGCCTTCATGGCTGTTCATAATTAATCACACCTTTTAGGCCGAATTAATTACCAATGACTGCATAATATCAGGAGGATCAACTCGGATGCTGTCGCTGAAATGGGGCTTTGCGTGGCATTAGACAAAGCCATTAAAATGTAATAAATAAACTGGGGAATATTTCCTAAAATAAAAATAGTAAGAAGCTGGATTACATATAATGGAATACAAAATAGCATTTTCCCATCAAGTTATTTTTATCTGACTGCCAGCGTTATATATTATGGGTAAGATGAATATGAATGAATATATATATATATATATATATATATATATATATATATATATATATACATACATACATACAAACTTTGCTATAACATATATTACTTGGTAAAGTACATGTATATATACATATATAAATATATTATATATTATTATATATATTATATATATATATATATATATATATATATATATATATATATATATATATATATATATACTCAATAAACTTTCCATAATATATTATATGCAATTGTACCTCATTCAAGACAGTCATCGTAAAGCCTTAAAAATCTTTATCATTATATTACGACATTTCTTTACATTGAAAAAAATCCAGTGACGCAGGAAATCCAACCCCCCTTACTGACGGAAAATGAAACAAAATAATTCTCCCTCTGCATAATAAAAATTATTTTGGAAAATTCCGTCATAATCTTTACATCGTTTACCCCTTGGAAAATTTCATTTTTGCACTGACTTCTTATTCTTCGTCATTTTTTACGAAAACATCACTCATTTTCAAGAACATATTTTTAATGGACTTGATTCAATTACCTTTGGCTCATCATAGGTGTTCTTTAATAACTACACCTTCAAACTTTGGCACTTTCTCTCTTACTGCATGTTTCTTGTTCTTTGATCGGCTTGTAGAAAAGTCGCTTGATATTTCTTCAGTTCTTACTTGTAACCATCACTAATTTATACATACATACATGTGTGTATATATACCATATATATAAACACATACATACATACAAAAAAATACATACATACATACACACGTTTGTATACGTCGTGAAATTTCAGGTCATCTTCCAGCCCAGCTGCCCTTCCTGTAGACAGCGAAAACAGAAAAAAACAATTCCCCACTTACCTGTCCTGACACCCATAACACACCTGAAAGACCACACAGACACACAATTCACACAGCTAACCCCTTCACACTTCTTCAGCGTCTCCCGTTGACCGGAACTCTCACACAGCGATCGCCACACCTCGGATCAAAATCTTCCAATTCTTCGGAATGTACCCGATAACCTTGAAGTCCGTGACCGCTCCCGACGGTATCCTATTACGCCGGTCCGTCAAAACACTGAGTGTATAGTCGGGTGTCCGCGCTCCGACCTATCTACACCTACACCTAAGCCATTCCCGCAACTCCCGCATCGACAAACTACACAAAATGTAGGTCAGCGCGTCTGGTCGGGAGAAAATATGGATTGCTGATGTCCACTCTCAAGACAAAGCGGTGGTATGATTCTCATGCCATTGCCAATTAGCGCTGACATGGTGGGAGCACTATACACACACAAACACACACACACACACACGAGATGTACGTGATTATCTTTTGTTGCTGTAGAGTCGTATAAACAATAATTAAAATCTTTCGGGAGGGATGCAGTAACACAATTACAAGACGCTATCAGTACTTGCGCTATTAATAAAACCTTATTAAAAACAACTGAGGCACTATGATAAACAAGAGCAATCATACCGCCAAAGTGCTTTTATTGACATCAGAAGTGGAGAGGAAAACAAGGATAATGAGATGGCCTCCAATTCCAATAAATCCAGTTTACACACACACACAAATATATATATATATATATATATATATATATATATATATATATAATATATATATATATATATATATATATATATATATATATATATATATATATATATATAACACGATATCTCCGTAAACTACATGTACAATATACTGTACCCATACCTACACCTTTAACTTGTTGCAAACGGTGTCTGGTCAGGCAGGACGTGGCGATGGAGTGTATCCCTGGCAAGCACAATTTGCATTGCGCTTTTTGGAAAAATTTAGGAAGAGGGGTGGGCAAGCTACCCCAGCCAGTTAAGGAGAGACGTCCTAGGCTCTTAGGTTAAGTTAGGATGCATCCCAGTAACGAACATTTCACAACTAAAATGTCAATTTCGCTCTATAACTTTACTTTGCTCATATATTTACTACCTTTTTATTCGTATATTTCAAATAAATGATTAAGTACACGCTCCCAAAATCCAAGTACCTTAAGAGTAATATACAGTATGTATATATATATATATATATATATATATATATATATATATACATATATACAGTATACACACACACACACATAGTATAAACGAATTCATTTCAGATGAGCAACGGCCATTTCGCAATTTAGTAGGACCCCCTTTCCCCCCTAGAAGGCCCACAGGACAGGCATCCTCACACAACACAACACGGCTACCTCCACTCTTGAAAAGAGAGAGAAAAGTTATTGTGGACAAGCACCTCAAGAAAAGGGCCCTTTTGATCCACGCTCCTGCTGGAAGAGCCAAGAGGAAAGGGAAGAAGAGGAAAAAACGGAGGAGGAAAAGGAAGGGAAGAGGATGAGGAATAGGAAGGAAACCGGGGGAGGGGGAGATGGCGAGGGAAGGTGAATGCAGAGAAAAGGCTCCATGATGTAAGGGTCTAAGTTTATTCATCTTGGCTTCATTCGAGGAAATGTAAAAGGAACTTTCTCTCAACAGTCCAACACAGATGGGTTATGCAGCCAGCTCCCTTCGCCGGTCTCATTTTAAAGTGGATAATTCTTTCTGTAATGGATAATAACAAGAACACCACAAAAATATCAGACCGCACCGCACCAAATATGGTGACACGAACAGCAGCAGCCGCAGCAGCAGCAGCAGCAGCAGCAGCAGTAGTAGTAGTAGTAATGGCAGAAGTAATATAAACCACACCTAAAAAAATAAGGTAATAGTAGCACGAGAAATAGCAGTAGTGGCGACTAAAGTAAAATCAAAAGGAACCACACTAATCAATACCAATAGCAGTAGTAGTAGTAGTGGTAGCTAAAAGTACAGATTGAATCAATCACCCTGATAACCCTAATTTGAAGGTAACCAAAAAAAAGGGGGGGGGAGACCAAACAAAAAGCTCTTTCTATCAAAAGGAATAACTTAATGGATTAATGAAAGGACCTCACACAGTACACCGGAGGTTCCGTCAAATTCATTGGACGATCGACCACAAAACGTCCTTGCCTTTATAAATGTGGCGTTTATAGTACTCAGAAGTAGGTTACAGACAACCCACATCGATTAAACAAATTCACGCACACACGCACATTAGGTTGCATGGGAGACAGTGACACCAGTCTGGTACGGAATGCATAAATGCGTAAACACGCACAGAGTACTCAGTTTCAGGAGTAATGAAGGGTAATTACACATTTCTTTGGATGACGCAACTTCTCAGGATTCATTGATAAACAACCGCATCTCTGTTACCATTCCAAGTCAGTTCTCAATCACTGACGACTGTTAAGTTTATCTACAGCCAGATCCCAATAGGTTTTAGTTCACAGCTTCTCAATCAGATCTTCATTCACTAACAAACGCCAGTCTTCGATCACTGACACATGTCGGTCTCTAAATCTCAAACAACTATCGCTAAAAACCGTCAGCTTACCAATCAGTAACAACCATCAGTTTCGTTAATTACCGACACGTAAGTGTTCTCAATCACAGGCAACTCCCAGAATTTCATTCATTACAAGTCTCCAGAAAATCAGTACCACAAAACTCTGCTTAAACAATGACCAAACTCGATTCAACCATTCAGTCATTTACTCATTAAAGCGATAACAAATGCCTTCCCTTCAATTCTCCGCTTTAGCCACATAACGACACGAGTTTTTCAAAAGAAAGTCCATAAAATGAGCGGCAGATTATGTGGGCCAAGGGCGATCACAGAAAAATCGGAAGGTGAGAATCGATAAGGGTGAGTAATAAACCATAGGGGATGCCTGTGTTTGGTACACAAGCGGCCATAAACCAAAACTGCTTGATCAACATATTTCTGGTAACAGCTTTCTCTCGAGACTTTACTGTACATGAAAACAAAACAATCTTATAACAGAAATACAAATACATTAAAAAATTATAAACTTTAACACTTGCTTAAAATTAAATATATAACTAAATAAATATATAAATAGTGAATGACTTTTCACAAATTTCTAGTGTTAATTTTAGCACTTTTTCTGTCCGCCCTCAGATCTTAAAAACTACTGAGGCTAGAGGGCTGCAAACTGGTATGTTGACCATCCACCATCCAGTCATTAAACGTACCAAATTGTAGCCCTCTAGCCTCAGTAGCTTTTATTTTATTTAAGGTTAAAGTTAGCCATAATCGTGCGTCTGGCAACGATATAGAACAGGCCACCAACGGGCCGTGGTTAAAGTTTCACGGGACGCGGCTCATACAGCATTATACCGAGACCACCGACCGATAGATCTATTTTCAGTGGCCTTGATTATACGATTAATAAAAAACTCGATTACGCCGAAGAAATTCCGGCGCATTTTTTACTTGTTTTTTATAGGTCTCTCCGAGTCAAATTAAACAGAACCATTACATGATGATGACAATAAATAAATACTTTTAAAACAAATCTTGTCACTACAATAATTCTTGAATGTTACAAGACATACAGACAGAGACAGCGTTCTGAGAAGAACGAAACGGGGTTAAGTCTTAGATAACAATCTTATTGTCATGAGAATTTCCAAATACAAAAGACTATTTTCCAAGCCGGATAACAAAAACTCTGATAAATTAAAAAGCGACACATTTCCCGGATATCTTGGAGAAAAAAGTTAAAGTAAAATAAAACAAAAAATAATAACAACGTAAACCGGAAAATAACGATTTGAAATACTTGCTGCTCAGAAGCACGACGTTCGCTTGCGCTAGAGAGAGAGAGAGAGAGAGAGAGAGAGAGAGAGAGAGAGAGAGAGAGAGAGAGAGAGAGACCTTCGTACGCACGTCTGTCGTGTTTATTTTATCATACTCCTGTGTCGCTAATTGACCTTACGTCTTCTTGGGAAAAAAAAACCAGGTTAGCTGCTCAGCTTTGACTATTTAGTGGCCAGTTGTGCAAGGCCTAATTCTGAATGATGGGTATTTACGCAAGGCAGCAGGGTAAACAACGTTCAGCCCTGTGTTTACATCCCTCGTAAACAAGGGAAAAACTTGCTGAGTTCGACATGGCTGTAAACGCTGGGCAAAACCGTACTTGGAAAGCGTCTTCAAGTCTTCAAAGGCCTTGGGACAAGAATAATTCGGCAATAAAAAAAAATTCACTAAAAATTTCAAGAAATATGGGAACTGAAAATACAATTTGAATGTTCAGTTAACAATTAGGTCACTTCACGATTCCGCACAAATAAAATAAAATAAAAAAAAAGGACACAGGAATGAATGTAAAAAGAAAAAAATAAACTAAAATATGCCCAAGAGAAACACGACGGTACATTTTAACGAGGAAGATATTTTTACCACCGCTATTATGTAAAATTACTTTAGGCAAATTGCTTCACTTGCTGGTTTAAGGTTAACTGTTAATTTGTAAACAATACATACATACATACATATATATATATATATATATATATATATATATATATATATATATATATATATATATATATTATAATACATATGTATATTTTATATATATGTGTGTGTCAAGGTTATGTAAATTTTCGAAAATCAAACCAGGCTCACAGGCATTATTCCCGTACAAAACTTCCATCTACAAGGAACAAACAACAGGCATTACACAAACAAAAACCAAGACATTGTTGTCCGCCCCTATACAAGAGATAAAAGATTATGCATAAAGATTACACAACAGACTGATTAAAAAAAAAAAGGCTGAAAATTCCTCCCTGACAAAGAAATGATTGAGAGGAGGAGAACCAAACCACCGCACGGCCTTGAAGGAAGAGAAGGTGCAGTGAGAGTTTGTATGCTTTGTAACCTGAAGTGTTAATGATATCCCGCTGAAGAGGTTCCTTCGCGCCGGCGGGGCAAGGAAGGATAGCAGGACGCGCAGGTGGTCTCTTACCTAAGGCGTAGGCTTGAGTTTTTATTATTTTTTTTATCACTTCTGCAGCACAGGACAATTTGTTTATTTCCATTATTTCCATTATTGTTATTGTGTGTGTGTGTGTGTGTGTTATATTTAATTCTCACAGGACGACGTGATGGGGTGAAGATATGGCAACTATAAAGATATATTATTATTATTGTTATTGTTATTATTATTATTATTATCTAATTCTCTTAGGACGACTTGATGAAGTGAAGGGATGGTAACTGCAAATGAATGTGATTATTATTATTATTATTATTATTATTATTAACGATGTACCTTCTTAAGGGGGTAAAGACAACGCTATGGGAATAGACCGGCAAAAAATTCTAACACAGAGAGCATCAATAAATAAATAAATAAAATGTGCGCCAATTACATACAACGTATAGTCCGTACCATATTGCAGAAGTAATTAAGACTTCTCGGGCCAAATTCATTTTACAACGCAAACACACATATTGGAAAGTGTTTACCTGTATATCACAAAAATCTCATTAATCCAAAATTGCATGTCCTCTATCACACAAACTCATTACGATTATGAATGACATAATTGTGGACTGTATTTTACAATGCAAATACAGGATACACTATTCATCGTAATGAAGTATAACCTCCTTCCTCGGTCTCTCTCTCCCGACTACATTAATTCCACTACACGTTACGTACGAGCGAGTACAAAGGGCGACGTGTGCAGCCCGACACACGGAGAAGGCGTGAAGCCAGCAGAAACCAGAAGCGCCTAAACGCGTGAAAATGTGTTGTCCTTCTGAAGGTTGGGGAACTTTCCCTTTTATAGGTGGAAAAAAAATTGAAAGGGCATTTGTAAAAATAAGAATTCTTTCGGGATAATTTGTTAAGAATCTAAGAAACTGCCTTCGTTTCCTCGCGTATGGGAACAAAAAATAGAAATCATGCAGTTTTCCTTTATCGGGAGAACTTGCTACTGGTGTCGCAGAAGGAAAGGTCAGCAAGGCCGGAAAGTCAAGTAAGCGGCTAATTCAAACAGACACATTTAAAATATTTACATATTAACATTTAAAGCCCGTTAAATTGCTTTGCTAGTTCCCACATTCACGAGGAAGATTAAAAATCATCACAAATAAACTGCAACTGCAATGTGTTCTAAAGCGCATCCTTATTCATTAAATTAAGCCTACTGACTAAAGTATAATCCAAATTACAATTCCTACGAAGTATTTAACACACATTTCAAACAATGCAGAGCACTGGTTCCCAGACTGACAAACTGAGCAATTACTTATTTCAGGTAACCTTATCAAACTATATAATTCTGATGTAAATAACAGAGTAAACCGCACTAAAATATGTTAAGTAAATTACGAAATATTATCAAAACTAGCAGGATGAATCAGTTACTGCATTCAATCGACCTGGCATTAAAAATTAATGAAATTCGACTGCAACGTCTTTTATATAATCTTTTATATTTATATTTTTTTTTTATATTTTGCCTCTATATCTTTCAACCTTTTTCTATTTTAATCACGGAGCGAACCAGACGATGAACACGCCCACTGAACCGGAGCACATTAAACCCGTTCGACAAGAGAAAAAAAAAAAAAAGAAACTGGAACTCAACTAACTTCTCATGAATTTATTAGGGCTCTGGGCAAAAGTAACCTGAATACCTACCTACCCACAAGGCTCACAAGGGGAAAAACACAGAAACAATAAGACCAACTCGGCGCATTCCAGCGCATTACTTCCGTTCCTGTTTAATTGCATTACGGCAATAGCGCGGTCTAGCTAACGTACAGGAAATGGAAAAAAAAAATAACTTACTACGTACTGAATAAAAAGTCTGCAAAAGTATATTATTAAGGTATGTTATTACTGTGCCGTAAGCGGGAACCGCATTCCATTCAGCTGGCCATATAATGTGACTCCTCCGCTTGGCACAAAATTACGACGCTCTCTGGTGCCTCCTTTGCCGAGTTATATGAGTTAAAAAATAATTGATTCCTAGAGAGTTTCAGAATGTGTGTGTGTGTGTGTGTGATTATGGGAATATTTCCTTCATTGCACAATAGATGCGTGTATAAAAGAGAGGGGATGGGGAATATTTTCTTCGCGTTATTAGGTGCATGTATAAAAAGAGAGAGAGAGAGAGAGAGAGAGAGAGAGAGAGAGAGAGAGAGAGAGAGAGAGAGAGAGAGAGAGAGAGAGAGGGGGAGACAGGGAATATTTTCTTCGTGTTATTAGATGCATGTATAAAAAGGGAGAGGGAGAGAGAGAGAGAGAGAGAGAGAGAGAGAGAGAGAGAGAGAGAGAGAGAGAGAGATTAAGCAGCGAGTAATACACAGAATTCACATCAGCAACAACAATAATAATAGCAAATAATAATGGTAATAAGTACACTTACACTTCCCATCAACTACCCAAGCACTTCTGGCCTCTTATCACCACATAAACAAGCCAGAGAGTCCCTCTTCAGCACTGATATATCATCACATGCAAATGAAAAAATAATATTTAAAGAAAAAAAATTAAACACATAAAGAAGGAAGCATAAACATTTACAGTCAAAACAGATTGAAGCACTTATCACCTCCGTATTTGTTATCTTAAAATATAAGAGACATGTCATGTATTTCTTTTTATTTATCTGCATAAAGTCTATCATAATATTTAAGGCTATTCAATAAAATCACTTTTAAATGTAGTGTCACTTAATGCAAACAGGATTCATAAATTACGCTCATACAGTAACGTCACAGTCCAGGATAAACATTTCTAATAGGATGAAATTTGTTTCACTTATACACAGACTTTATAATGATGTCTGCCTAGATTTAAGTAACGTGTGAAAAAACTTGTAATTATTTTTTAAAAAAAAAAGGCCAATTTCGAGCAAAGGACAATACTACCTCTCATAAAAAAATGTTAAAATGGAGAAGACAATTTCATTTCAAGGTCATGTAAGTTAGACCCTTATAATATAAAGAAACACCTGTTAATAATAAAAATTAAACATTTCCGAATTCCTCATGATCACAAAATCTAATTACAACCAAAAATTTCAATTTCAGATTTAGGCAAAGAAACCCAAAACCCGCGACTAAAATTAATGAAAAAGGCAGGATCAATTAACTTTTAATCATGACATCGAACCAATATCAATCGACGGCCACCTCGCTAAACTTCCGAATTTAAATGTACTAATAAAAATAGTGTATGACACTTTAGTTTAATTAAAAAATTTAGAAAAAATCACTCAATTTCCGTAACATCAATGGGAATAAAAATGTAAAAAAAAAAAAAAAGATTTGATAGCTCGAACATCAATGGTAATAAAAATTTTACAAAAACAATAAAAAAAATTTATTTGATAGCCCTAACTTCAATGGAAATGAAAACTCTAGAGAAAACCAGGTCTGATAACCCTAACATCAATGGGAATAAAATGTATGGGATTCCTAGCGCCACTCCAGACAGAATAAAAGAAAAAAAAATTTATCGACGAACTTTCAACTAAATCATTACTGTCAAATTAAAAAAATAAAAAAAACGGTGATTAGTCGTGACCTAAAGCCGAATTCGATCCACAGTCGTCCTCGCTAAACAAACTTCTTGTGTATTCCTCAGCAAGGTCGACATTTGCGGGGCCGTCGAGATGTCACCGCTGGTCCTTGCTTCTTTCTACTATAGCATCCTCCCCTCACCTCTCATTCCTCTTCTCTTTCGTCAGCCATCGGAGAGTGAAAGTCAGATCGCAACGGGAGATAAGAGGCAGTAAAAACAATGCAGTGGCCGTGAAGAACAAACAGACGGCAGGATGAAGTAAGTGAATGATTTGGGAGTTTTAATTGTCTGGCACCGCTTAAGAGGAAAAAAAGGACGGTGGTTCTCGTTGCGCACGTCGTAGGAGAGAGAGAGAGAGAGAGAGAGAGAGAGAGAGAGAGAGAGAGAGAGAGAGAGAGAGAGAGAGAGAGAGAGAGAGAGAGAGAGAGCGTGTATCAGCTAAAGAAAATCTGACGCTGAAAGGAAATGAAATATAGACAAGATAAGGTTCTATTATAAAAAAAAAGTGGAAAATCGTATACACACACACACACAAACACACACATAACTTTACAAACTTGTGTGACAAATACCTTGACCTGATTAAATATAATAAATGTATTCAAATTACCTACGACACCTTCACCACCAAATAAACAGGGCAACATTGATACTCAAGTATGAATGTCTCAAGCATCCATTCCTTTATCAATGAAACTGTCATAACCTTGCTCTGTAGCCCAGTCCCGTTCAGGGAAGACGTCCTGCCTTTCAGTATTAGCTACATCCTCATTCTCCTCTTAACACAGCCTCGCTTGTTTTAAGGAACTGCGAGAAGACAAACAACCTTCATTCAAAACAAACTGTCTCCTGTTAACGATAAAACCTAGTCTACAAAAATACCGTGATGATTTGTTCCGGGTAACAGTCACAAATATAGCAGCCATGTTGAGATAATATGTTAACAATTTTACGATAAATTTCCATCATACATAAAAATAAAAAATCTAACATCAAAATAATAATAATAATAATAATAATAATAATAATAATAATAATAATAATAATAAATATGATGTCATCGACAAGGAAATAGACCGGATAAAAATCAATTTAATTATTTTATGAGCCTGATAAAAAAATGGAATTACTTTTAATTACTTTCATTCATTATTAACAATAAAACATTTACCATCAAAACAATAGCAAAGATAATTAATATGCCGTCATCGACAAGGAAATAGACCTGACAAAGAATAAGAGAATTATTCTAATCACATTACCAAACAGCGAAGAACTAAAAAGAGAATCACTGTACAACACCACCGGAAGTTCACGCGTACTCTACCAAAGCGATTTAAGGAGAAAGCAGAGGTGACGTCATCACCATAACTCATCCTGTCGTTAACATAAAGAGACCTGATAAAAACACGGAGTCAACAGGTTCATGAACACTTTTTGAGAGGAAGCTTCAGAATGCAACGTCAATGATCTACGAGCACACACACAAACATACAAAACACACATTATATATATATATATATATATATATATATATATATATATATATATATATATATATATATATATATATATATATATATATATATATATATATATATATATATATATATATATATATATATATATATATATATATATATATATATATATATACTCACACACACACATACTTATGTGTATATATTATTATAATAATAATAAATATAGACAGACAGATAGATATAATATTTATGTTGTCTACATTTTTAACAAGACTCTAATATTCAGGTTGTTGCTTCGACCCTGAACACATTTACCAGCGTTCAGGGCCGAATCAAAGGTCGAAATGTGATATTTTCCCTTGTCGATATTATATGGGACTGCACACACTTCTCGAACTCATAAATTAAATTAACAGTATATTAGAAACGTCACAATTAAAATCATGAATGAATTTTACTTCCGCATATTTTAAAAATTCCTCGACATCACAGCTCCAAATCTCGACAAAAATTCCGCAACGCCCGGGAAAAAAAAAAAGCGATAAAGAAAATTAGATAAACATGACATTTCCCTGAATCCACGAGGACGGAAAAACCTCCGAGTTCAAAGATGGCCGAGGCAAAATGAGTAAGGATAGAAAGCACACTTCTTGCAGGATACGCCAACGTGCTTGCAAGGCACAGGTGACAAACAGGAAGCGATGAGGATTGAGGACAGACAATCTCTCTGATCAGTCAAGCCAACAGTCCACGACCAATCAATCAAGCACATATAAGATTTCCAACGAAACAAGATTTGGTGACTGACTATAAGAGCACGTGACAGACAAGCAAAGTTTGGAATCCTTTCAAGCCTGTATCATGGACTAGAAAGGATAGGTTAAGTTATTGATGAAATAATAATAATAATAATAATAATAATAATAATAATAATAATAATAATAATAATAATAATAATAATAATAATAATAAAAGGCAAACGATAATAACGATGGTGAGGATGATCAAGGCAACAATAATATTGGTCAATAATGATAATGATAATGTATTGTTGAAAATGATATGGAGTTTTCTCTATCTTTCTAATAACTGCTTTTTCAGGGTTACTGCATTCTGCCAGTAACTCGCCGATATTCGTTATTCTTTGAAGAGAAAAATAGTGCCAAATTGGGTTTGCTTTAATTAGGAAGAATACACTGTAATAATAATAATAATAATAATAATAACACTGTCACAACTGTATCATTCAATGCAGCAACGTGTATGAAATTCCACGAATAATCTTGCCCTACATATACCCAAGCATATCAATTATTATCAATTCTTAAAAAAAAAAAAACAAAGACTAAGATTTTAAGGAAGTCTCCTCCTCCTCCTCCTCCTCGTGAATCGAACACTGGTCACTAAGTTTGGGAGATGAACGCTCTTAAACCGCGCCACGTGGATAGAGTAAGAGAGAAGACTCAAAAGTATTACTTCCACTAACAAGATAAGCAAATCATATTTAGGACAAATGTGCTGCTATATTCACCACACAACAACAACAACAACAACAGAATACATTTAAATTAAAAATAAAATAGGGAGAAAATCTCCGTTGTGACAGCATAATTTTTTAAAATTAAGAGTGACGTAGCTCTATTAATAATTAAAATCAACTTTTAAAGAGTTAGTATTTTCTAGCTCTAAATTAACTGAATTTAGCCCAAACTGGAGAGAGAGAGAGAGAGAGAGAGAGAGAGAGAGAGAGAGAGAGAGAGAGAGAGAGAGAGAGAAAGAATGTACTAAGTGGAAATAAAAGATAAAAAAAAAACCGTGTGGCGACAGGTAAATTTAGAAGTGAATCGAACTTAAGAACAGAAACCTAAAAAATATCAGAAAGAGATAAAAATAACCGAAAATGTAAAAAAAAAAAAAAAAAAAATGGAGACGGCAGTAAAACAGAATTCCAAAAGTGGGAAAAAGATTTAAAAAATACTTAAATAAAAAAAAAGTTTGCAGTATCCCATCAAGGCAGCAAAACCATAAGCCCAGTGCACCCCCCCCCTCCCCCAACGCAGACCTCACTTGTGGCAGACAGGAGAGCCACACACATACACGCGCGCGCGCGCACAACACACACACACACAAAAGCGCACGAGCGAGCACGTCAGGTGGCTCTCACCTACAGCAACTCGATGTTCCGGTAGTTAGATTGGAATGTGTGGGAAGTGGGTCGCCTGCTACGTGGACCGTCCCGTTGCCGTAAATTTTTGGGTGGTCCGCCTGCAGAGGCCGTCCGGGCACTCGTGAAGGACATTATTATTATTATTATTATTATTATTATTATTATTATTATTATTATTCAGAAGACGAACACATGGGCCAAAGTGGGTCAGGCTGCAGGATTAGGAAGGTAAACGAAAGAGACGATAGGAAAATAAACGCACGCCTTGATGAAAACAGGACCACTAATACTGAGAGAGAGAGAGAGAGAGAGAGAGAGAGAGAGAGAGAGAGAGAGAGAGAGAGAGAGAGAGAGAGGGAGCAAGGACGACCATAATATGATCCGCTGCAACCAAAACACCTTCAGAATGAGTCTGCAATCTCCCCTTGGATGACGCCGCTCTCAAACTAATATATCCACAAGGGAAGCGTGGCCTGGCATTCATCCCAAACTCGGCCAGCCCAGCTGCCATGTCAGTACAGTCAAGCACTGCAACTGATATATACAAGGGAGAATATGGTCAATGTCGATAATTAAGTATAAACTTATCACCCTGGGTATGATTACCACTTTATACTACAGAACTTGGGCTTACGTGTTCCCACTTCACCAAGGTCAGTCACGAATTCGGACAAAAGGAGAATATAGATAGATAGAATATAGGACATAGGCCAAAGGCCAAGTACTGGGATCTACGACGTCATTCAGCGATGAAACGGAAACTGACAGTAAGAAGGTTTGAAAGGTGTAACAGGAGGAAAACCTCGCAACTGCATTATGAAACAATGTTTAGAGAGGCGGAAAGTCAGATGGACGAAAGAGAAGATGAACGGAGGTACAGTAAAAGAAATGAAAGAGATTGCAGCTAGGGGCCGAAGGGACGCTGCAAAGACCCGTAAGTAATTCCTACAGTACACCACGTGAAAAGCGAATATAGATCTCAAATCCTTAATAAAAGACGAGAGGTGAGTACGAGGTTAACGACACACAAACAAACTCTAAAAATCCGAGTTTATTTTGATATCAAAGGCTATTCGGTTCAAATACCAAACCCTATCGTACGTGACTATCACATTTTGCGGTTCGAACCCGGATGACATCAGAATTTCCCAAAGGAAGTGTTGACTCAATCGTATAGAATGTCATTGTCCCAATTCAATACTCTACAGTGTATTGGGTAGCAAAAATATACTAACTTGCATCCAGGCTCTGATCACACGTAACCAGAAGAAATCAGTGCCGCTAGATGGTCACTTACAACAAAGGTACTAACTCAGGGATTCCAATTATCCACTGACTAAGGCAACCTAACCCCAAACAAGGCAAATCAGCATTTCGATTCTTGTTTAAATGGACAGATTATTCAGTTAATAAAAGAAAGTGGTGGTGGGTGTCGGGATACAATTCATAATCAAAGGACAATTATTCTGGGACGTTTGGCAACATTAAACCATAAGTGTTAACCTTTAGGTTGAATTGAATTGAACTGAATATAGAATTAAGGCCACAGGCCAAGCACTGGGACCTATGAGGTCATTCCCGCTGAGACGGAAATTGACAGTAAAAGGTTTGAAAGGTGTAACAGGAGGAAAATCTCGCAGTTGCACTGTGAATCAATTGTTAGGAGAGGGTGGAAAGTAAGATGCAAGAAAGAGAACATGAAAGGAGGTACAGTAAAAGGAACGAAAGGGGTTGCAGCTAGGGGCCGAAGGCACGCTGCAAAGAACCGTAAGTAACGCCTACAATGCACCAGCCTTTAGGTTGGAAAACAGAATAAATTTATGAATCCTTTTATTTCTTTATTTATTATTTCAGAAAATATATGGGTTCACGTCTTTCCCACAGTGAAAGAGCTTGACTTGAGGATTCACGCACCTCTGGTCGCACAAGCAGCTCTGGACTGAATTTACTACATCTAAGCAACGATTAAACTCGTCCGCATTCCTTATCTTCTTTATATAATTTAACTCTTTAACTATAAAAATCTAGTAAGTCGCGAGTTTTAGGCAACATTAACCACTAATGTGCCGCCAATTCATAATCGGTTAATCACCCCACTGTCTTCTCAAGAAGATGACCAGTATCACAATTAAAGATCAACGACAATATCATAAGGTCTTGTTAACTTTTAATTATACTCCCAAAGATATTTCAATGGTTTCCTGGGTAAAATTTCTTTAGCTCACTCAATAAAAACTTTAGTTTTGAAAACTGAAACACATTAAATTTAAAAATCACCTCTGTTATTGCGAGTAACGGGAATTAAAGCAAGGAATGGTGGACCACACATGCGATGACAAGCCTGCCTCTTCAAGTGAAGCAGATTATAATATAAAGAAAGATGCAATATAATAAGGAAAAAAAAGTAGAGCTCCCCATCTCCATAAAAACTTACTTACTTTCTCTCTCTCTCTCTCTCTCTCTCTCTCTCTCTCTCTCTCTCTCTCTCTCTCAATAGCTTTACGTGTGTGAGAACTCCACGCCTTAAAATGCCACAAATGCCAGTAATAATATGAGTGGCAGCGTCGTGTTCATGCAGAGAGAGAGAGAGAGAGAGAGAGAGAGAGAGAGAGAGAGAGAGAGAGAGAGAGAGAGAGAGAGAGGGTAGGGGGGGAGGGGTATCCCTACTATCGAAACCCACAACAACAATGAAGGTACAAAAAATTAAATGGCCACCCTCCACTTGGGTACATTTTACACATTCTATAAGCGCTCCTCTTCACTTAAAGGTTAAGATTACTTGAGCCATCCGATTCATCCAACCCTGAAATGAGAAGAGGCACCGAAACGGCACTTCCCTTTTAAGATATGAAATTAAAAAAACTGTTCGACGTCTCCATATGCTTTTATAATCGTCATAATTTTGATGCTGCTTATTGTTCTTTAATTATGAGAAAATGCTTTTTATTTATTTGGTCACAGAAACAGAAACACTTATTTTAAAGGCTACTACTACTACTACTACTACTACTACTACTACTAATAATAATAATAATAATAATAATAATAACCCTATACTGCAGTACTTTCCAAAGCTGCGAATTGAAATAAACAATTGCACAGCTATGTTAATGAAATCACCAAAGACATACACCATCTAAAAGTTGTTTTAAATCTTCCCCGGTATCTTTTTTCTTTCAAGTTACCGAAATGTAAACCCGACAAACATTCTTTCTCGCCGGCATGAAAGGATTCAAAACGAGTCTGAAATAATGACTGCGGTGAGACCAGAAGAAAACTTTCGGTTCTATGCATACCATATGTTGGACGCGCAACTGTCAGCTTTTTAGAGAGAGAGAGAGAGAGAGAGAGAGAGAGAGAGAGAGAGAGAGAGAGAGAGAGAGAGAGAGAGAGAGAGACTGGTTCAATTGCGGTCGTTGGGAACAGGAGGTATAATTACGTCCATGAAATTAATGATGTAAATATTTACATTGCACGTACAGTTTCTCTCCCCTCAGACACATCTTTAGCGCTAACTCGACACCTGGGCAGAAATAAATTAGCATTACGCACTTTTTCTTTTGTAACTTACGCTTTGCCCCTTTAATTTAAAAGGTCTGTTATTTTAAAGGTTTCCAGATGCCGAAAGAGATCCATGGTTATGTAACTGTACAAATATATTTAAAAATAAAACTCTACACAGAGCTCACAAGAAAGGGGTTTCTAGAATCTATACAGATACTCGAAAGCCTTCAGTGCAGTTTCATTTATTAATATATTAGTACATATCGTGACTGTGGATTTTTATTTTTATCAATTTACGACTCTTGCTACTATGAGTATTTTTTTAAGACTTGGAAACTTTAGAAACATTAATTTTTCCGTATAATCTAAAACCACACTGAAGCATATCACACACAGCTTAACAATCTAGCAACCTCGACGACAAATTTACATACAGAGGACTAACCCACCACATTCCTACATGAAAATAAATTAAAATATACAAATAACAAAAAATACATGGCGAGACGGACATACTCAGGGAACGCACGTGCAAGCCATTGCCAGGCACCAGCTTTCTTAAAGCAAATCTAATCAATGGATCATAAACACGAACTGACATCTGGTTCGTCAGAAGGAATCTCTCTCTCTCTTATCAGATGTCGCAGACCTCGTCTCTTATCCGGAGGCATGGCAATTACTGTCATCAGCGTTCAATTGAAAGATCTTTGAAGTGCTTGGACTGCAAGTAAATTGTTGCTACTCACCCGAATAACGCTGTAAGTTTCAAAGTTTCACGTGCACTTCATAGTAGGTCACATACCTGTGGAAGAAAATAGAATTTGATTAGAGATTTGCACTATTCAGATGCTGAACTACGATTTAATGCTAGAAAACATTTATCAATCATGATTAAGGTATAAAATATCAATAGTCACTATTATTATTATTATTATTATTATTATTATTATTATTATTATTATTATTATTATATATTATTATCATTATTATTATTACTATTTATTATTATTATTATTCTTATAATTATTAATATTATTACTTATATTCATAATTATTACTGTTAACATTTTTCTTATTATTAACCTATGTGCGATTATATAAATAAATAATAATTTTGGCAAAATAAAGACAAACACAAACAATAAAAAAAATCCACTCAATAACAAAAGGCGAAAAACGTCAACGAAAAAAAGACATTAAACTTAAATCATCCTTTACAACTTGGAAAAAACAGCATCGTCAGTAAGTGCCACAAAATAGGCCCCAAAAAAAAATATATAAAATGGGAGTTCCAAATGGGAGAAGATCAAGGGTGTCACTGAAAAGGCTTCCAGCAATGGCATTTTGACACGAAAACGGATTTTATTTGGAGATGATATCATTCGCTCACGGACAGGTTTCTTCCTAGTCGAGGCATTTCAGGCTGTCCTCTGGTTGGCTGGTGGCATAAATACCGCTAGTGTCCTCCTAGTTACTTTACTAGCAGCAACTACCATCTGATGATGACATCTGTTGCCTGGCTAGCAGCAACAGTTATATCAGAGTCAGTTTGCTTGCTTATAGCAACAGTAGCATTTGATGCATATGTCTTTTTGGCTAGTAGTAATAACGATGTATTTAACTTCTTCGGTACCAGCAATACCAAATTACACTGTCTATGCTATTAGCAATATTGACATTAAAAGATGCCACATAATCATTTTGTAAGTACCAAAAACACCGGAAGATTTAATTACTGCTCCTAAAAATAACAATATCCCACCCAGCCGGCGTTAATCACAGACATGGGAGGCAAAAGGAGACTGGCGGCCTATATATTTCACAAGGGCTAACATTTGACACTTGCCCGTTCTGAAAGACAACAATAATCACTGCTGTTGAGGAGATTAGTAAACATAAAAAAAAAACAGTTAGAGAGAGGCTGGTATTCGAAATCCTTACGACTATCTACTACTACTACTACTACTACTACTACTACTACTACTACTACTACTACTGCTGCTGCCAATTTCCCATTACCTTCTGTTACTTCTTCGAATGAACACCACATTCTTTGGAAGCCTGAATTTCAAGTCAATGGCAGCTGTGGGCTTGTTTCATATGAATAGGGTTCATCTTCTGAATATTAATAATAATAAGATCTTCTACTACTACTACTACTACTACTGCTGCTACTACAAACCATGCACAGCTTTCAAGGAAATTCTTACCCATCATTTGATTAACAAACAAGAGACAAAGCAAATAAGACAAACAAATAACTGCAAATATAAGAGCACAGTAAAATTCTTTTTTTCTGCAGGGACCCAGAAACGATGATGACGTGATCTAAATGGCATAAACACAAGCGCACGGACGCACACGCACACACACACTCACAAACGCACAAAAACATCTTCCCCCTCTCTCACTTTTAATAAATGTCCACCAAAAGAACAGACACTACAGGAGAGAGAGAGAGAGAGAGAGAGAGAGAGAGAGAGAGAGAGAGAGAGAGAGAGAGAGAGAGGGGGGAGGAATTTATTTCAACTCGTCTCGAGTGGTGGAATTTACATTTGTGTTTGTGCGTTCGTCTGAATAATTTGTTTGTTTTTTATCTTTTACAGAATTACTTTTCAAAATTGTTTTAGCTTAATCGCCCTTGATCATCCAAATTATTTTCTATATCTTGTGGTAAGTTCTGATAGTGGCTGTTAGGAAATTTTATCTATATAAGTAAAATAAATTTCACATCAATTCCTCATACAACTTGAAACTTTTTCAATTTATAAAACCTCACTGATCGATCGACTGACCTCAAGCTACTGAAAAAGTAATAAAAGAATGGACGTCAATGTTAAAAAAAATAAAAATAAACAATTCCTATTATTTCCTTCCGGAAATCTCGTACTGATACCGACATTCATTCTTCAAAAAGTAAATGCATTAATTAAAACTTAAAATACATAACACGAACTAAATAAAAACTTAAAAAGCACCACT
>NC_089741.1:48164357-48166857 GCF_040412425.1 Macrobrachium rosenbergii
GTTGAAATCGAATATAAATAACACTGAAAATCTGAAGTGCACAGACAATGTTGAAATCGAATACAAATAACACTGGAATTCTGAAGTGCACAGACAATGTTGAAATCAAATATAAATAACACTAGAATTCTGAAGTGCACAGACAAAGTTGAAATCGAAAATAAATAACAGTGGAATTCTGAAGTGCACAGACAGAGCTGAAAACTGAATTTGCTGTTACTTAATAATCACTGTTCACTGACTGACAGACAGACAGACAGGCAGGCAGGCAGTTAAACCCCAAGAAAACCTAAAAAACAAAAGGAGGAAGAAGACTTAAGAACTAACGATATGTTGAGTGGTGATGACCAAGCCATAACGGACGTGACCTGAGGCAAGGTTACGTGCCACACTCAATGACGCAACTAACGTCCAAATTCCTAAATGCCAGAGATACTTCCATTTCCTCTGAAGTCAGTTCTTCCGGGTTTGCCGACACGAACTGAAGAAAAAGATATCTCAAAGGTGTTAATAAAAATAACGCTTATGGATTCAGAATGAATACTGAAAACTGCAAGTAATTAAAGTTACAAGTGACGATGCGATGTTGCACATCCCAAACACGAAGTGGAGAAAAAGATATCTCAAAGATGTTAATAAAAATAACGCTTATGGGTTCACGATGAATATTGAAAATTGCAAGTATTTAAAGATAAGTAATGATGCAATGTTGTATATCCTAGTGATGTTGAAGAAAAGCATACAAAATACATCCAAATTTCCAAATAACAGATATTAATATGCATGATCTCAATCGTTAAAACATCAGATACGTTACCGAAAAAAAGATAAACCCGAAAAATAGCCTAAAAAATTGTCATAAAAAATAAGTACCTACAAAGACCACAAGCGCACGTCGAAATACACACCAAATAGCCACCATAAAAATATTAACTTCAAATCATATTTCCAATCAAAGTTAAGGTTTTGAATGACAACATAAAGAGAAATGAGCCAATCGTAAACTAAGAATGAGGGGCGTCAATTAGAAACGGGTAGTAGCCCAGCCCCCACTAACCAAAATCTGAATGACTGACTGACTGGTTTCAATCAAACTGGCATCACGACACACTGAATTGATGCTGGGGAGAAGGCGATGAAAGGTGGTCACTACCAGACGTTGAGGAAAAGGAAATGACGGGAGGTGATAAAGGTGATCATTTCAATTTAAAAGAAGGATCTCCTATTAGTGACCCCCAAAGTTTTATAAAACCCGGTATGTATCAACCTTCGCGGTGTGGTTAGTACATGCCCGTTGAGGATTACCGTAAAAACGTAAACAAAGGACTGTAAATATCATAAATATAATGACCCTCAAGAAGCATTAGTCCGAGATAACGACCCCAAATTTTGTTGGGGGTCACTATATAGAAAAGATCCTAAAAGAACATGAGAGTAGAAATAAATTTTACATCGAAATTCACAAAATGCACTTCATAAAAATACCGCATAAATACGTCTCCTGACAAAAGGGTTAACAATTAACAGAAATAATTATCTGTAACACTAAAAAGGTGGTCCAGCCCTATAGAAAAAAAATTGTTCGAGTGACCAATACGGAAAAAACGCCCCCAGAAAGAACTACTGTATTAAGATAAAACGACTCTGCCGTATTGAGGTATTTCATTTAAAGACTGTCTTTCTTCTGAGAAACGAGTGGGCTAAATTCTCTTCAGTGAATTACGAAAAACTGATCGCTTTAGGACCAAACTAGTTAAAAGGTCAACAGGCAGCCTTACGAAACTCTGGCAATCACTAAGCAAACGCTTCCCAGACAAATTCGTGTATACGAAGTAGTGGTTGAGGCCATTAAATAAAACACACACACACACACAAAACAAAGTACGTTATATTCAAGTCATTTACTTGACCTAGTTTTTCTACTCCACATCAAATCAACCCTGAACACTGCAAAGGTCCAATATTCCTATTGATGTGAATACTGAATGAACCAAGCCTTAAGTCGAAAAAAAAAAACTTCCCAACGTCACCCTCGAGAGAATATAGGAAAATCAAAACTAATGATACCTCAGGAGAATATAGGAAAATAAAAGACTAATGATACCTCGAGAGAATATAGGAAAATAAAAAACTAATGATAACCTACTATACAAAAAATACCTATGACACCAAGAATGAAAAATATGTCCGTGAATTAAAAATTCCATTCATTCCTTTTTATGAATTTACCTAATTATTTCGCAACGACGTCACAACAACAAAAGGATATCAAATACCTGAGCAGCGCTCAAAATTTAATAGTGACATACTGCTGGCACATGGAAAAAAACGAATACATTATTAACACTAAGAGAATCTTGGACTCATCCACTTTTACAAAAACAGAAGGACAGTGACGTAGCAACAATTAACGTAACGGTAAGACTTTTGTGAATTTCCTTAAACGCTTGTGACAAAAAATATAAAATAAAAAAAAAATCTAACCGATAGAGGAACGCAT
>NC_089741.1:48171857-48174357 GCF_040412425.1 Macrobrachium rosenbergii
TCATAAAATTCCCCCCACCCTCTCTCTCTCTCTCTCTCTCTCTCTCTCTCTCTCTCTCTCTCTCTCTCTCTCTCTCTCTCTGTGTTTGCCGCAGCTCATTATGAAACAGCCCATGTCGGAGAGGACGGCGGCATAAACCATTTCTCCTCCTCTGTTTATCAAAACTTTCCCCAAACATGTGTTGTCTTCTCTACCATGTCCCAATTAGCTGTACCCTTTCTGGGATGGATGATGATGATGATGATGATGACGATGATAATGATGGTGTTGACGTTCGTAACCAGGGTGGTGAGGGAGGTGATGATGAGGGGAAGATGGTGAAAATCACAGACCGATATAAATAATTTCGGGTTAACACATCATTATGGTTCTTTACACAGGCAACGATGCGAATATAGTAAGTTTTTAAGCTTTGTTATTTCAAACGTATTGCATCTGTCCTATCATAAAGATTTTCTTTTTGTTACGCTTGACTGTGAAGTTTATATAAGTCATGCTTTACCATCTCTTCTACTGCTATTTTATTTGTTATTTATGGCTAACAAATTAAACTACTTATCATTACAGATACATATACATGTATGTATGTATGTATGTATGTATGTATGTATGTATGTATGTATGTATGTATGTATGTATGTACGTATAGTAAATAAATAAACATATATCTATATTTATACAGCATATATATATATATATATATATATATATATATATATATATATATATATATATATATATATATATATATATATATATATATATATATATATATATGCGCTTGTGAGTAAGAAAGTATTATGAACACACTTCACTCACTGCCATTAATGAGATAGACAGAGATCCTGCAAGAATAAAACAACAGCACATCAAACATTTCTTTCGAGTGGCGTTCGGATTTAATGACAAGTGACAAGGGAGAGACGGAGAGAAAGAAACAAAGAAAGAAAGAAAGGAGATGAGGAGGAGATGAAGGAGGGGTGGTAGGGGGGGGAGGCGACCATCATCATTCAATGAAGGTATCCTTTAAGAGTTCGAAGAGTCCAGCAACATAACGCGTACGCCCGCGCACATGAGAACAAACGTGCACTTGAGGAGGGTCAGGGAGTCCAACTATTGAGTGAATGTATGAGCGTGCATACGCAAGAGCATAGTCGCTGCTGCTAAAGTAGCGAGAGTCATCGTAGACCCCTTACGTGCATACCTACTCGTATATGCTTCCGTGATTACGGACAGCATATGTACGCACGTACACGCATTCCTTGGGTTCCTCTCGAGTCCTGAGAGACCTCCTTATGACAGTGAAATACTTGGGGTCTATCAGAGAAAGCTGAGATGTAGCAGAAGGTTGTCTGATGCGTGCGGCCCTCTCTCTCTCTCTCTCTCTCTCTCTCCTCTGTTTTGTGTGTCTGTTTCGTTTATTCCTCAGAAATTCAATTAAACTCATATGACCAAATTCTTAAACTTACTTGTCATAATATTACCAAAGAACTAATAATTACTTGTTTATATCATAGCCCGATTTAAATTTCCGTATATATTTACTTTACATCGATACCTGTGGGGGAAACCAAGTCATTTCTCGTCACTGTCATTTTTTTATCATTTTGCCGTTTCTCCTTATAAAGGAGTTTTCTCAGTAAAAACAGGAAAACGATTAATGTCAAACTCATTTACCGGTTGAACGAAAGATGAGTAAAAGGTAAATATACTTTGATCCCCTCTTGACAATAATTATTTTATATAAATAAATACAAAACGCAGTTACAATAGAGATGGAAAATAACCCAAGAATGCGATGAGAGCAAATAACAACTACGATTATACAAACATATCAAGCTTTGTCTTTATAAACCAAAACGAAATATGCCCCCAACGGACAAGCTTACCTGGTACACCCAAATGAGTTTTTCTCGCTTGACCGTTCCTT
The DNA here is from genome assembly GCF_040412425.1 of Macrobrachium rosenbergii. NCBI lineage: Eukaryota > Metazoa > Arthropoda > Malacostraca > Decapoda > Palaemonidae > Macrobrachium > Macrobrachium rosenbergii. The sequence continues at coordinate 48,173,788 of NC_089741.1, forward strand.
ATCAGAGGATCCTTTTTTTAACCTTTCCCTGGAACCATCATCATCATCATCATCCTTCCCCAACTGCCGCCTCCTCTTCCTCCTCCTCCTCCTCCCTGCTTCCATCCACAGACTTTCCCCTCGTCAGTGAAAGCAACCACAAAAACCGCGGTGACAATGTAAACATCATGTCCTCCGAGATAAGATATCCCACTAATACAGCCTACTTTTATCTCTCTCCCTCCCCCTCTGCACTCATCGGCCTATGCGTGGCCGAGTTTATACATATTCCGGCCAGCTTTTAGGCCTAACTACTCCTGTGAGAATGAAGGAAAGAGGCCTTCACTGGTCTTCTTAATGCTTATGTTTATCAGCCTTATTGAGTTTATCTGGGCATGGGCTAGCAACTTCATCCCAATAATATCAATTATTCAGAATTTGGCAAACATGTTTTCGCTCTATGTCGAGTGGAAGCGGCAGTGGGTTAGAATGACTCCGTGAATTTAAAAGTCAATGAAATATTAATATTTAAAATACCATTTTGGGATTTACTGAATAGGCCGACGGAACGGATATGCCTATATAATCATT
>NC_089741.1:48176857-48206857 GCF_040412425.1 Macrobrachium rosenbergii
AAGAAAATAAAAGCCACCGAATAACCAACACAAGCTAAACCTAAAACCACCACTATTTCGACGACATGACTACACTGCGAACGTCCCCGACCGACCAGCCACTGCTGAGCTCCTACTATCTACTACGCCCAGCTGTCTTGTCGCATTGAATGACTGATCACATAACCTGACGGCAATATACCACGGAGAATCTGCTGCTGTACTTTCACACCCACTCCTCTGGTTTGGTTGACTGAATTCATATTGATGAACTGATGATACAAATGCCACGTAGATCTGTATATTCCTACTCTGACGTTTGAATGATTCGAAATGTATAGAAGGATTTAAATTTTCTAAAGCATGAAATTCATGCGTTTCCCGTAGTGAAACATTCACGGCCGGTTGGTTAATTCAGCATCAGAGTTGGCGTGACACCAGCAACGGTCATTAACGCCGTTAAATACAGAAGTGGAAAAACGTAGTTCCCTACTGATGAAAAAATGTAGGGATGATTCCGGGGGGGAGGGGGGAATCCTCCCCTTGTGCCAGACAAAATAACAAACTCCTCCTTTTCAACTTCTCTCCCTCACAAACACCCCCACCCCCATCCCTCCCATCCCCTTCCAATAACCTGTCAAAGCTGTCATGCGCCCCATCAGAGGGTGTAACACGATAATAACTGGCTGCCAGCTAAACTTACCTTGCTCAGCCAAGGAGCTGTAGATAAATGGGGAGGGGGGAGCATTAATCCACCCACTCCCCACCGACCTAACCCTTTGGACCTTGTCACAAATGCTTGGAAGTGTCTTGTCTCAAACACGGTCATCGAACAAGACCCACCAATCCCTCGCAATCTGAACTCCCTGTCACGTCCAATCATCTATCTGTGTCAAGTGCAATCAGCAGTGCTTGAATTACTGAAAAATAAATTCCACCTGGAAGGGGGCGGTCTGAGTGTATGTATGTACGAGAGAGAGAGAGAGAGAGAGAGAGAGAGAGAGAGAGAGAGAGAGAGAGAGAGAGAGAAAGTATACGTGAGTACTTCTTGAGTTTGCAATGTAATTATAACTCGATTCTTACAGAGGTTTCACTATGTTAAACAAATGAAATTTACTTATTACTGAATTGACAATAAATGCAATATTCTTAATTCTCTCCAATGTTTCCAGATCGCAGGCTCTTTCAGGGACGTTTCCATTCAACTCTTCTATTCAATACGGCTGTATTATTATTATTATTATTATTATTATTATTATTATTATTATTATTATTATTATTATCCGTTACGTTCTATAAAGATGCGCACACCGCATTACATTCTAAGGCAATACATAGGGTTGGCGTCGTTTGAAATACATGAAAATCGTACCAGCAACTAAAACCAAAAAATACGATTAATACGCGTTGGATAACCTTACATATACCACCATTCTGACAAAAATCTTGCTTTCGCCGCAGAAAATGTGACAAGGGCGGCAAAACTACAGTACCAGTGAGGCACCCCTTCATAAAAAAGGAAAGGGGGAGAGGGGGTGAGCGAAGGGAAGATGGAAGGGAGGGTTCTAGAGATCCCCTGCAGTAATAAACCTGAATGCCACAAGAGGCAAAGAGAAAGTTCCTTTCTCCCCCAAAGGAAGACAGTAATGTCCCTAGTAGAAATTCCTGAGGGACTTTTTTTTTTTATCACGCTCACACCCTACGAGGCTTGGGAAAGGAGGGAGAGGAGGGGGAGGAGGAGGGTTAAAGACATAATATATGATTTTGAGGTTCAGGTTACGTAACTACAGCCGATATATCTATATTTTCGGGTGGAGAGAGAGAGAGAGAGAGAGAGAGAGAGAGAGAGAGAGAGAGAGAGAGAGAGAGAGAGAGAGAGAGAGAGGAGGTTATCATAGAGAGAGAGAGAGAGAGAGAGAGAGAGAGAGAGAGAGAGAGAGAGAGAGAGATACGAGGAAGGGAAATATAAGAATTCAAACAATTCACAAGGGAAGGCATTAGAAATTCTCAAGACACGGGGGGGAGGAGGAGGAGGAAGGAAAGATGCAGGGGGTGCAAAGGGAGATGAATATGACAGCAATAACCATCGCCGAGAAAGAGGTAAGGTATGAGATGGGAAGGAAGGGACGGGGTGTCCAACCCAGGACCTAACAACCAAGGATGGGAGTGAACGAATTAACGACCATTTCTCTCTCTCTCTCTCTCTCTCTCTCTCTCTCTCTCTCTCTCTCTCTCTCTCTCTCTCTCTCTCCACATGCTACACTTCATCCAGTCTGCCTCTCTCTCACTGTACTATAATATTAACTTAAATCTTCTCTTTGTCCACGCCCCATTTTTCCTTCTCCCTACCCATTTCCCTTTCTCTCTCTCTCTCTCTCTCTCTCTCTCTCTCTCTCTCTCTCTCTCTCTCTCTCTCTAAGCTGTTAGTTGCATCACAACAATGACTTTTCAGTTCTCTCTAACAAATAAGCTATAGCAAAATAGTGACGATTCAATAACATATATCCTAACAAGGAGTTTAAAGAGAAAACCTATAAAATAATGACTAGTCTTAGAATCAGCTACATCACATAATGATATCTCTCTCTCTCTCTCTCTCTCTCTCTCTCTCTCTCTCTCAGCTTTACGTCCTATCACAACAGTGACTATCCCACTCTCTCTAAGAAATGAGCTACGGCAAAATAATGACGATTCAATGATATTATCTTAACAACGACTCTAAAGAGGTCATTCATACAATATAATGACTATTCTCAGAATTAGCTACTTCACAATAATGACTCTCTCTCTCTCTCTCTCTCTCTCTCTCTCTGAGCTCTGAATGCATGGGTGAAAACAGCCACCAAAACACACAAAGGTTAATACCAAAGACGGCCAACAGAAGGGACAAACATAATACAATTAAAATCAATCAGGACCATAACAAACCAAAGCGATGGTTATTAATTCTTCGTCCCGGTGGAACCAAGTCGTTCCTTCTCAGTGATAATGTAAGTAATGGTAATTACCCAAGTCAGAGATTACCTTTATATTTATTGTGCAATCGAGAGAGAGAGAGAGAGAGAGAGAGAGAGAGAGAGAGAGAGAGAGAGAGAGAGAGAGAGAGAGAGAATCCTGGTACTCAACTGCAACACCAGAACGCATCGTACGATAAATCTTAATAAATCTGCAAATCTGAGCGTGAGATCGTCATGTGATTACAGTGGTGCCGCTGAGAGAGAGAGAGAGAGAGAGAGAGAGAGAGAGAATCCTGATATTCATTTGCCTGATCTTGATGTAAACACCAGAACAAATCATGCAATAAATCTTAATATATCTGCTCCTCTGAGACTGAGATTGTAATGTATTTAATCACTGTGCCGTTGAGAGAGAGAGAGAGAGAGAGAGAGAAATGTCTTTATTCGTGACCAACGAAATGCATTATACCAATTTAAAATATCGGGATTCACAATGTGAAATTAATAATCTTCTTACTGCCTGATCAAATTTCCTTTCGCATCAAATTTTGGCAGACACGCCCACAAGCGATTATCAACAACCGCTTTATCTCAAGGTTGAAGCTTAATCACAATAATTAACGCTCATAATTACTAAAAGTGACCCAGCTAATGCCAAATTTCATTAAAAAATAAAGAAGACAATCGAAGCGTATTTAAGAGTTTCTCATTTTCGTCCGGGTAGCATATGAATTAAACTAATCAAACTTTACGTTACTCCTAAAGTTAAGAAAGGAAATTAACCCTGAAATTCTTAAACCTTAGTTTTAAAACTGATTAAATCCTCATTTTAAAACTCGTTTCTTTTTCATCAAATGTGAAATTCTATATTTATTCCCATACCTCAAAACGAATCACTTTCAGGCAACCCTTACCCTCCGTCACGAGAAGAAAAATTTGACAGGAGAAATGCTGAGGTGGAGGTGGAGCTGTGAGGAAACAAGAGATAGGAGGAGGAGGAGGAGGAGGTGAGAGGAGGTGGTAGGAGGCAGTGGGTGTGTGTGGAGGTGGGCGTGAGGAAAAGAGGATTTGCCGGGTTCAGAAAACCTATATCATCTTTCGTCATCCACCCGAAGACCAGAGGATGGATATACGATGACAAGTGGTGGTATGACAGCATCTCAGAAGAAGGCAAGAGGAGGAAAAGTTAGAAGACAAAGGGAAACAAGATCTCTCTCTCTCTCTCTCTCTCTCTCTCTCTCTCTCTCTCTCTCTCTCTCTCTCTCTACACGCACACCCACACCGTAGCGAAATATTGGAGAGACGTTTTTCTCTGTGTACAAAAAAATAATAACCTTCCTGCTAAAATACTCAAGACACACAAAGTCTCACTAACGCACATTAAGACACACAAACATCTCACAATCTCACATTAAGACACAAACATCTCACAAACACACACTACGACACACAAACATCTCAAAACACATATTACTACGACACACAAACATCTCAAAACACATATTAAAAGACACAAACACCTCACAAACTCACACGGCACACAAACATCTCACAAATGCACACTAAGACACACAAACACACTTCGACACATAAACATCTTTCAAACACAAACACAAATAAAAGCCTTTTCGCCCAGGAGTGACATAAACCTCAGCGATTCCGTCTTGTGCTTCTCCAAGTGGAAAGTGTAGCTAAATGAGCAGTTCATAATTTTCCTTAAAGACCTCTCACTTCAAAGGATTCTGAAACGCAAGAGCATTAGTAAGGCTTCCTCTTTTTATGAGACGCCGAAATCAACGACGCAATGAGAATGACAGTACAATCTCCTTCCCAGAGGAGGAGATTTATTTAGAGTTCCACCAAAACTCATGAAAATGAATACCAGGATTTTTCAACGTAATATCAGCAATAGTGTTGATGGTAACATTAACGCGATTCTTTATAATGCTGAAAAAATATAGCAATTAAAACGATCCCCTTATACAAAAAAAAAAAAAAAAAAAAATCAGAGCTGAAGTAGTAACAAGATAGCTTTTCTTTCTGGTTAATTAAATCAAATATCCATTCCGTCTTGATAGTAAACTGTAGCAACAATAGTAGTAAGTATTAATACCGGTAGTCGTAATACATACAACTGTAATGTCTACTGTATTTTCTTCGCAAGGCGAAAGGAAACTTCAATTATTTCAGTACTCGATGACAAGAAAAAAAAAAAAAAAAAAAACCTGAGTATTTTCATATCGAATGTAACCACTTACTTTACATCTCGGACGAGAACAATATAATCACATTTAATCCATCGACTGTAGAACCTTGGCACATTCGCTTAGGAATCATAACTCCCCTTGGGTGTGAGTCATTTCCAAGGTATGGTGAATTGGATATTAAACGATATCTGTGTGTGTGTGTGTTGTTTGTGCCCAGGAAGTTTCCTCCTATCGAGGGTAGCATACGAGATGGGTAACCCGAAGGCTTTATCAGGTAGGCCTATCTTCGACATTAGCCCCATAGATTCGTGCTAATACTATGCCTTAGCCCCCTATCTTTTCCTCTTCTTCTTCTTCTTCTTCTTCTTCTTCTTCCCTCTTCAGATCCAGCCACACATCCGATACTAATCTGTAGGAAATACGATAGGTGCTGAACGAGCTCACGAAATGAGAATAGTCGTCCTTAATGAGATATAATTATATTAAATTCGTTTGGACCCAGTGTTTCACGTCAAAGCGTTCCCTCGCAAATGGCAAAGATGAACATTAATTTTGGTAAGGTGGAACTGAGAGAGAGAGAGAGAGAGAGAGAGAGAGAGAGAGAGAGAGAGAGAGAGAGCAACTGGCAACGGCAAAGGTGAACAATGATTTTGATAACGCGGAAGAGAGAGAGAGAGAGAGAGAGAGAGAGAGGAGAGAGAGAGAGAGAGAGAGAGAGAGAGAGAGAGAGAGAGAGAGCAATTGGCAAAGATGAGCACTGATTTTGATAAGGTGGAATAAAGTGTGTGTGTGTGTGTGTGAGAGAGAGAGAGAGAGAGAGAGAGAGAGAGAGAGAGAGAGAGAGAGAGAGAGAGAGAGAGATAACATACAACCACATAAGCATGCTCAGGTTTAGAGTAATTAACGATCCTGTGGAAACGAGGCGACCAATAACAATTACAATACTCTTGAAGGAAGGCCATTTCTTCACTACATAACACCACGGTATCTTAATATCAATGGAAAGGAAATCTTCAAAGATGAAAGAAGTGAACAAAAATGTTAATGAAAGTAAATTACTACACTATCCAATTGTCTCGGACCCAGAAACTCCAGAAGAAAGATATCCACGAAACGAATCGTTCCTCATTTCCTCTGGTTCCCCGCAAAAACGGGGGAAATAAATTGTCATTCAATGAAAAAGGCTCCTACAGCCACAGGAAGTTCCCTCCTGAAGGACGGCGCGAGTTGGGACTCCATAGACAATGAGGCGAGGGTGATATGGGGTGGGGTTGATTTAGGGTAGCGTGTTTCAAAATATGGCAAAAGGATGTGACAAAGAAAATTCATACATACACGCATGCACATATAAATAGAAATAAACACAATGACTTCTCAGCTTCTAGAATCGTGATTATCAATATATATATATATATATATATATATATATATATATATATATATATATATATATATATATATATATGTGTGTGTGTGTGTGTGTGTGTGTGTGTGTGTGTGTACATACATATGTGTCTATATATATATATATATATATATATATATATATATATATATATATATATATATATATATATACAGTACACATTTGTATAAGTATATATATATATATTCATAATGATGATGATAGCCCAAAACCAGTTACCGTTAACAACATTACCATATCTGAATGAAACCATACTTTATATATTCTAAAGATACCTAGGTTCGTCCAAAGGTTAAACAGAGCACACGCATATGATACATCATGTTTTCATTTATGGAAACGAAATTCGCAATCGAGATGAGACAAACACTGAAGATTCTCCAAAACTAAACAAGGCAAAGGTTAGGACGCGATTCAGAAGGAGGAGGAGGAGGAGGGGGAAGGTAAGAGGTCCGATGCGTCATCATCCAGGTGATCCAGGTGTTTTCGGCCCCAGGGTGGGGGATCAACTCCTCTGGGATATGGGATGGGGGAGGGCAAAACACGAGACCTGACCTTGTATTCAGTAACTCGGTCTCTCTCTCTGCCTCTTCCCCCTCCCTTCATCCTTCTTAAAGGCATTGGGATCCCTCTCCAACATCCTCCTACCCGTAACCATAGATTCTACACTCCCACATATGGCCAGGATCCCAAGTCCTACACATTAATCCAGAGGTTTTAGCCCTCTTGGCAACAACCCACTTCAGAGTGGTAGCAGTAAACAGGATTTCCCTTTGAAACGGCCCCCTTCCTAACCTTCAGCATCCAAGACTAAGAAATAGTCTTTGCAACAGCTCCTCTACACTTCGCTTAACCTTCCTGGTCGACCCTACACTGTGATCCTGGACAACACAGATATGTAACCGCCGAGACCTTAGCAACAACAAGCCGGCAAAGACGGTGGTATTTGAAGAAACCTGAAAACATGCTGTGCTAAAGGCAACTGTTTATGTTTTGCGCAAGAAGTAACTCAAGCGTGGCATTTAATGATTTTAACTGGTGCTGAAAGTGAAAGGCGATCATGTTGATGACCGGTCGATATTTGAGCAACAAAATTATTTTGTTAAGCCTGATTTGTAAGCTTATATATACGGTTTCACGCTAGGGAGCTTATGCCCACATTAGGTAAAACATGTTAAATAAGTAATGTAGCATGCCATCTTCATAAATAACACTTCAGATCTTGATATGGTTAAATAAGCCAAGTAACATAAGCCATCTTCATAATTAATAATTCAGAAAATCTTGAGGCAAGCAGCCATAAAAGGCTGCCTTTAAAGAATCACAATCATATTTTAGTCGTCAGATTAACAAAGGTGGCCTTGGCCCAGCACGGGCTCTCCTTCTTCAGTAGTCATAAAAATAAAACCACGAATTGTACCAGTTTACTGACATGTGTAAGGCTGGTTCCCTGCTTGACGCCTTCGCACACCCAAGGGCGGTAGTAGACAGCCCACCATAAGCCAGCTGTTGGTATAGCTTGCCTGCCTGCTCTGCGCGCAGTTCCTCAGGACGACGACGGAACATTAAAACCAGGAATTTAACGTCAAGATACGAACCTTATGACTGCTATCAAGCTGAGAGGTATCATTGGGAAGTTTGCATTCGTGTGATACAACATCTGGTTAGAACCTCTTTCCAAAGAGTTACGAAATAATTGCTATGAAGTGTACGCATACGTGTGTGTTTTTTGTGTATGTATGTATGTATGTATGTATGTATGTATGTATGTATATATATATATATATATATATATATATATATATATATATATATATATATATATATATATATATATATATATATATATATGTATATGTATATACTGTGTAATAATAATGATTATAGAAAAGTTAATTTTGCGTGTAATAACTGATACGGGATTTACGGAGGAACCCCTCCTAGATATGCCAGTCACAAAATATGTAATAATTCCTCCAAAGCTCGAATAACAGTATATTTAGTCGTAATAAAGACTATAATCAACAATACTATAGTTACGCTTAATGGGAAATACGAGTACAACACCAAGAACAAGAAATGAACGTCTACATTCGCAGAAACACTTCCAAAGATAATACTTACAAGAGCTGCCCACTTCAAAGCCGGGGGAAAAGGGAAGGGCAGCTTCGATGAACAACAAGAGGAAAGGCAAGAGAAGGAACAAAAAGAAAAACAAAAAGGTTAAAGTGAAAGGATAGCAGGAGGCAGTGACGAAAGAATGAGAGACGGCTGGAGAAATGGCAATTCTGAAGAGCGAAGTGGAAGAAGAAGAGGAGACTGTTTCGATACATTTTGTTTGTTTTACGAATAAATGGAGACTTCTTTACTTCCTGTTTCTAATTAAAGCCAATTTCTTGGAGTGTCAGAAATCCAGTACAACTATCACTAGGAAAAACCCATTTATAATTATCATTATAATTATCGCCAGCATTAAAAATAAAAGATGTCTTTTATTGCTTATTTTATGCCGAAGCTCATTCCTTGACGCATTAAAAATCCAGTACGATTACCAATGGAGAAAACCCATTTATGATTATCATTATGATTACCGACAGCATTCCCAAGGTACATTCGATTATAATTACCGCCAGCATTCTTAGGTACATTGACTCAATTACGAAAATATTGTAAAGTACGAAACGAATCTGGTTATCATACAGACTTCGTACGATTTCCGGGAATGTTCAATTATCGTTCATTTCAAAAGTCCATTCAACTAAAAAACTAAAAAAAAAAAAAGTTACCGACTACCAGTAACATTTTCTTTGTACGAAACTACTTTCCACTACCAACATATTTTTCCCCAAAATATTTCGAGGTAAAAGTAATTTTGGACGAAACAAAGAAAGCAAAAAAGAAGAGAAAAGAAAAATTAAAGCGCAAAATCATTCCCAGAAAGTGAGAGGAGTCTAATTTCACCACTCGAGCACAGCCTCTTATCCGGAGAATTATCATACCAGATCCTCCTGCAAGTGCTAAAGGCTTTCTCGTTATGACACTAGACAGGTATTAAGTTTTCAAATTTACATTTATTTCGTAACCCGCTCTCTTTTATTATATACAATTTCCGAGGAACACACAATAAAAAGTCCTGAACTTGTCTTGCAAAGATTCAGCAAAACTGAAGAAATTCACAAACAATATATACATATATATATATATATATATATATATATATATATATATATATATATATATATATATATTATATATATTATTTATAATATACTACACACACAACCACACGCACACACACTACATATATATATATATATATATATATATATATATATATATATATATATATATATATATATATATATATATATATATATATATATATATATATAGGAAGCCATTTCCCCTGACAGGGAATGGCTCCCAAGAACAGAAAGAACAACGATAATGACCACATTCCCAGTTAAAAAGCACTGAAATATCGTAGATGAAGCCCGAATGTAGAACACTTCCACATCACTAGATGCCTCATGCACCTTTACAGAAGGTTCACCAACACTGTCGACCCCTCACAGAGGTTGTGATACTCACCTTTATCTTGACAAAAACATTCACTTCCTGCACGTTGAGGCACCTTCTTCCCAATAACTCTTTGTTATCAATTATCCATCCATTTCAAGGTCTTCCTCTCCTCCTCCTCCTCCCTCCCAACACTTCCGAATTGCAATACCAACGATGACCTCTCTTAACTTCTCGATTTCTCGAAATGAACAAATGAAGAAACCCTGACTTCCAGGGGTGAGATTAGACTTACACAACAAATTGGGTTCTGGTGAGGTTACGCTAAACCACTCGGCCATGAAGACGCATATTCTATTACAGCTCGTAATTGTGTATATATATATATATATATATATATATATATATATATATATATATATATATATATATATATACATATATATATATATATATATATATATATATATATATATATATATATATATATATATATATATATATATATATATATATATATATATATATATATATATATATATATATATATATATATATATATATATATAAATATATATGTATATATATATATATATATATATATATATATATATATATATATATATATATATATATATATATATATATATACTCGCATCAGATTGAACCCAGGTCTTTCAAATGAAAGACTTGGGTTCGATCCTGATGTGGGTCAGAAATTTATTTCTGTTCCACACGTGATTGTGTGTTTATATATACTGTATATAAATAAATACATATATATATATATATATATATATATATATATATATATATATATATATATATATATATATGTATATGTATATATACATATATATATACATGTATATGTGTGTGTGTGTAGATTCGGATTCATTCTGCCACAGCTGAAACAGACTCATACACACCATCGTAGCATAATGTTTTAGCTTATATGGTGATTCGAGTTCCGATTTCCTGACCGGAGATTAAGGTTTGTTGATCTGATCTGATCTTCAGACTTTTGGCGTTGTAGTGACGTGTATATCCGGTAGTTAAGAGGTCACTGTGGCTATTACAAATATATATACGTCTGACATAAAACTAATGAAGAATTAGAGGAATTTATTTCTGGTGACAGAAATTCATTTCTTGCTATAATGTGGTTCGGATTCCACAATAAGTTGTAGGTCACGTTGCTAGGTAACCAACTGGTTCTTAGCCATGTAAAATAAGTCTAATCCTTCGGGCCAGCCCTAGGAGAGCAGCTAATCAGCTCAGTGGTCTGGTAAAACCAAGGTATATTTTAGCTTCTGACATAAAACTGACAGCCCACTAAACAGATAAATCCATACGTAGGACTTACAAATACGCAACACTCTTGCACTTCCTCACGGTTTGACCCTCTAGCTGACAGTACTGAAGATTTTGATTGTATGACTGCATCAGCCGCTAAAAGCAACCCTTCAATACCTCCTTTCCCAAGTATGTCTGCCAAGACGGAACACCTGCTGTAGGAAGGGATACATTTCCAGGATATATACTTCCAGCAAGTTTGGCGACATTGTTTCGCTCCCTGTTGTAGAAAAACCCGTCTGGGCTTTCATTAAATTTGATAGTTCTCTGTACGGACAGGATTCAATTTTCATGCACTGGTATTTCACCTGGTGTCATACAGCGCCAGTAATACGCTTCTCGAGTTGTTGAGAATCATTCTGGAATTTGAGGGACCTATCATATCAGCATCATTGACCTGTTGAACTTTCATTTTATTAAAAAAAATCGCAATAAATTATGCAAAATAAATGACAGAGTCAATAAGCAGTGTGACCTCTTACGCTGTTGAATTTCAAAGTCTATTTTGAAATCACAACTGGGTATTCATAAAGTAAATGTGAAAGGTTATTGAGCCTATGTGACTGCTAATTTCGGGTTCTGAGAAGCAACACAAAGCCAATAATTTTCAAGGAAGGCCTAAAACCGCAGTGGCATAGGAAAAAATTAGGTTAACCAAACCACTGACCGAAAAAAATTATAAATCCGATCAACAACCACCAAAAGCATAAAGCCTCTCTCTCTCTCTCTCTCTCTCTCTCTCTCTCTCTCTCTCTCTCTCTCTCTCTCTCTCTCTCTCTCTCTCGAGTTAGTGCTTGAGTGGGAAATGCTCTATTACTCAGGCCCTACAGACGATCGAAAGACACAACGAATACGCTACTTGAAATTTTATCGGGGGGAAAGAATCCCGTGGGCGGGGAGCCGCGCGACAGGATACTGTCCTACTGAACTCCAATTGTCGAAATTAATAAGGCGAATATCATTCGTAAACCTCACGACAGCCGGAAAGGGGAGGTTTAAAAGGGGGTGGGGTTTAAAGGATTAGGGGGAGGAGAGGGAGGAGAGGGGAGGGGGGGAGAGGGAAACTGGTGGTGGTGGTGGCGTTACCACAAACACCCACCCAGCTGAAGTGCAGTCAACCAGACACCCTTTCCAAAAGTGGAAAGACAATCGGTTCTCTCAGATTCCGCATCGTCACCACCACGAATTTGTACAAGTCAGCCTCTAGCTTTTTATTTTATTTGGCCATTCCATTACACTCAGCATTAACATCCCAACTTACACTAAAGATAACATTCTATGACAAACTACTTACAAAAGAACTTGGCGAAGGTCTGAAAGTTCCATTAAGCCAATTAGGCAATCTGGAAACATTTGAATTCAGACATTGCAGTAAAAAGAGTTTGGTTAACTTCCCCCATGTAAACAATATAAGTGAAAATAGCAAATAAGCACACATACAAGCAAGAGTCAGTCCGTAGAAGGAAAAGGCAATCACTCTTAACAAACAGTTTCACTTTGGGTTGGAGGTTCTCCGAAGAGTGGGCGTGATTTTAGAGGAACATGCAGTTAAGATTCTTTTCAATTAAAACACAAGCATACATACATGAATTTTATATATTAGGCAGAAAGATAATGCATGTGCAAGTGAAAACGAAAAATTTACAGCAACTTAAAAACCAGCAAATATACCTGCACACTAAAAAGCAATTTCTAACATCTAGGATAAAAAAAAATACAATAATAAACCAGGATATTCTGCAGTTCCGGATCATGTGTCCTACGTTTTTCAATCAACATAAAGAACGTCTACGCACAGGCGATTTGACTATACAGTATACGACTAAGCCCCGGAAACACATCTTTCAGCTTCGGGACAAATGTCTTTATGCTTTTAATTCCAATGCCCCGCGTTCGCCACGCAGTAACCGATCACAATGCCACGATATATATATTGGCACATAACACAGGGTACTTTATCAACGTAAAGGGTCAACGACAGTCCAATATTTTACCAAAACAATACGTGAAATATAACCGACCGTTGTTTTTCAAGGGGTCTGTGATATACAGTGATATATTGTTTTATTTTACAGGCGGGGCACATTAATCTAGACCCTCTGAGATATTGTGAGGGGCTACCAGGGACCAAAAGTCCTCTGAACCAAGTCTAGTTCCTGGGGTATCGGACGAAGCCCCAATACCAAAAAAGTGGCTGACGACGACGTTCTAAATCGGTTATGATTTATCACGACGGTTATGAATAAATCATGTTATTGTTTTGTAAAAGGAAGGAAAATAAGATGTACAGTATTATATATCTATATACACATACACACACATACATATATGTGTGTGTGTATATACACATACACACATTATGTGTCTATGTATGTGTGTGTCCGTTTGTGTGTTTGCTTCTCCCTCAGAGGCGCGGTTACAGAACGCGTTACCTTGGATTATACGATATTTTGATGAGATGTTGTTACCCCATAATCTACCTTCTCCACGGCTGCAGTCAACTGCAGTCGACTAAATACCAAGTATATAATTTACCGCTTACATCAACAGATGCAAAATGTAGTTCAAATGAATGTACCCACAACACAACATCCTCGGCTGGGATTAAAATGAAAGATTTATACAGTAATGTGTTGATCTATTTTCACCAAGTTCTGCAGAACCCGTTTGAAATTGAAAACTTATTGTTCAGAACAACGATCATTTTTTTTTTGTAAAACCCTCTAAAAATTTAATAAACCTATTTATTGCTCAAAAAATGTATTAATTTTTTTTAAGTAACTGAAACCAACATGAAGACATAAACCATCTATCAATGTTCTGAAGAGCATCTTGCTTTACTAAAATAAGCTATTTCTGTAACGGCTCATGCTCGGTATGACAACAATGGACGCAGAAGGTCAACATAACGAAAATATAATACGAACGCAAATTTTCCCGTCATATGGTTCTTACGGTTACCCTACTCTGTATACCACTAAAGCAATAAAACCACGATACGTTTGACGTGGAGAGAGAGAGAGAGAGAGAGAGAGAGAGAGAGAGAGAGAGAGAGAGAGAGAGAGACTTTCGAACCTTCTTTGTTGTTTGCTGAAGAATATATCAAATAAAGAATGTAAACAACGTCCAGACGTCATCTGAGAAATAACTCTTGCATTGAGAAGCACCACCCTCCATCTACGATAATTACTAACGCAATGACATCTTTATTTGTTCTGTCACCTGGTTATTAGTTACCCTATTACGCTAGTCCATAAATCAACATTAATAATCGATCATGTAAATAAAGAAAGGATGAATGCCTTCACGAAGAAACCAATGACCTTAACCACCTGCCAATCCTTAGAGGCGTTTTCTTGCATCCTCCTTCGACAGGAGACGGAACTACACCCAAAAGTCACATAAAAGACAAAATAAAAGCCGAGAACTTCGAGTAAACTCGGTTCACTTCACGAAGAGTAAATCACATAAATGAACTTTGCTGATTTCGTCCCCAACCCACAGCTGTGGTAACCCACTGGAGGCAATGCTGTACTAGCCCACTGAACGCACTCGCTTACCTCATCCCAAAAACCGACCTACTGAACGCGCTACCGAACTTCCGATAAGAAAGTCCATCTCCCCTTAAATCTGAGCAGTTGGAAGTGGCAGCTTATTTCGTCCCCAAACTCAGGCGTTTTAACACACCAACTTACTTCCAAACAGGAAAAATTTCGCCAGCAATCGCAGCTGTTGAACGCGCTCGAGAACTTCAAGAGAGGCAACCCAGCTGAGCGGGTCAAAGCTGATGTTAGCCCTCCTCCCCTCCCATCCCCTAACCCCTCCCCCGCCAGTCTGCCCCTTAGGCACCCTCACTCGGTCGGTCTTTGGAATGTTGCACCCTTGCGGCCCTCCTGGACGGTCTATCTATCGGTCCAGCTCCAGCTGCGACTTCTGCTGCTCCTTCTGCTGGATATACACTGCATTTAGGGCGGTAACTTCTGGTAGTCGGGAATCTCCTTTGCCAGAGACACAAAACCGACGTTAAATATTAATTCTTTTTTGCAAACTGCCAACCCGAAGGCTTAATTTCATTTAACATTCAGTGGCAACACATCAGCTGTTGTGTGTTCATGACTAAAAATATATACCAACAAAAATATTAATAGTTCTCACAAGAATTCTTGTAACCAGTTTATAAGTACACCAGGTCATGCATACAGGACCGCGTGAATTAAACTGATAAAAAGCATCATTATTTATGTTTGGGTTTTTATACTGGCTTTAGAAGGAATGTCTTTCGTGGATAACCAAAAAAGATTCTCATGAAATCGAATCATAAGCACCCCAGCAAAATGTTTTACTCTCTATGTACTGCAGAGTAACTTTGTATTTATCGAGGCCCTGCCTAACAGCCTTCTGTGTAGGTGTATGAAGCAAAGGATGTTGCGGAAGTTTCCTAAATGGGATATTCACCAATTCAGCTGTCAGAAGGGTAAATGTGGAAATGACTTATTTTTCACCCCTGGAGCTAACCCTTGTTACGGCAAACGCCCCCCCTCTCTCTCTCTCTCTCTCTCATATATATGTATATATATATGTATATATATATATATATATATATATATATATATATATATATATATATATATATATATATATATATATATATATATATATATATATATAATGCAAATGAGGTCACATCAAAATTACTAAACGAGTCTTATTTAATAACCCCATTAATAGCACCACCCCTGGCGTTCCACCCGTGGGAACTCTCTCTCTCAGGTCGCAAATCTTCCCAGAGGAGAATTACGGTGATGGTGGCAAGAGATCATGGGGGTTGAACGGTGACTTTCAATTTCCATCAGAGAAGAAAAGGCGAGTACAGAAAGGCCTTCCAAATTGAGCCTCAGAGGCGGGTGGCATACCACAAGGAGGTATAGGAGAACCTCCTTGTGGTGCCCCTGTCCCCATACGACCATCACGCTAATCCCGTGGCCTTCACATGCCCTTTTGAAAAAGTTATTACATTATCCGTGACGTCATAGTCGTAACTGACTTTACCACTGGCCAAAAGGCCCACCTTTGAAAGGGTTAGGTGTGTATTCCTCGGGACCAAGAAAAGGAAGACAAATTTTCTGCCGTAATGTGGTTTCGAGCCCATGGTTATAAACCTCTTGCTCGTTTCTTGAATCGTAATAATCAAAGGCAATCACTGGAAAGGTTAAAATAAACAAAATAAATAAATAAAGACTTTTGATAAATACGATTCACACATTCCAGTAACAGCAGCAAAATAATTAAATTCAGTGACACGAAATTCTATGAGACGGAGGACAGATGATGTAGTTGCTTTCCATCACGGCTTTGTGAAAACATGTGAATCACTTTTATACGACGGTCCTCAGGAAATTACGACGGAAAACCGGCTAGTATTTCCAGCGAACATCGCGCTTAAGATGGGACGAACGATGTCATCATAAATCTTCTGTGAGTTGAAAAATAAAAAATCTCAAAAACTTCGCGTTTCTCAACCACAAAAGTAGTTCGTATCGATAAAGCCCGTAAGTAATTGGAAAAAAATAAGATAAAAAAATATGCTTCGTCCAGCAGGAAGAGAGGGAATAAAAAAAAAAAAGCAGGTCATTCAAAAGACCTGGCTGTAACGGGACAGAACAGGAACGTCCAAACACAGATGAGAAAAATCTCGGCCAGTGAGGAAAGCCGAAATAAATAAGTTTCAACGTGGTCACCCTCGTCGGGAGGCTCGTGCATTGCAATGGCTATTACCGTGGTCACACTCCCTCCCTCCCTCACACACTAGACGGTCGGACAGTTTTACGTCAGAGTATATATTATTTTGGTTCCGTCTCTGGCGTGGCCGCAGCCTGAGGGCTGTGTGCGCGCCATTACCACAGCACGGATCCCACAGAACTTGATACAATTTACAGCAAAACTCAATAATATAAATCAACACAATTTCTCGTTACGTAACTGAGACGACCTCAATCTTACCTAACAGTTCTTTTGGAAAATATTGGCACGCGGGACACGCGGTTAATTTACTCGAAATATTCGTAAATTCTTTCAATTTTTCACCTGCCACTCCGCTGACACTGACGTATTTGGGTCAAGTTATACATCTAAACTAGTGTAGATTACCGCCTGTGGAAACGAACGATAAAACGACTCGAAACACAAAGAAATCAAATTAGTTTTACGAAGTGCAGTTAATCTATGACAACTCGAAGCATATCCCATGTAATGGAGAAAATCCATATATTTGAAAGTAAATAAAAATTATATAAATATTTATATATTTATAATATAAAAATTATATAAATATTTATATATTTATATATATATATATATATATATATATATATATATATATATATATATATATATATATATATATATATCCATTGAAATGCTCATTACCACTGGCGCTCAGAATTATTAAATAAAATAAGCAACGTTATGTGAAGGTACGCAAATAATTACCACTGGCGCTCAGACCCAAATAAAATAAGCAAAATTATACGTAGGTACGTAAATAATGTCAAATCAACCTCCTGTAACCATTACTAAGACTTGCGGCAACTGAAGGGAATCTTTTAACATTAAGTCGCAATGCGACCCAAGAACAAAAAAAGACTGATTAAGTTTTATGAAGATATCAAACAAACCACAACTCAATAATTAAGAAAGCAACCCTATACACGAAAGCATCACTAACACGATTGCCCAATTACGAAGGCATCCGGAATACCGTTAGTTCATTAAGACAAGACGGACACGGGCCCCACGGAGTCGTATCCGCGGAGAGGGGAATCAAAACAATGACGACACAATCGAACCGCGCTACCATAACGTACTCTTTCTTTTTTTTTCTTCCTTTTTTTTGAACACGAACGTCATCACCTGAGCGTGAAGGCTGTTCGTACCGCGGCCCGGCGAGGAAGTACGAATCACGCAAACGGCGCGTTTAAGGCCCTCCACGACACAGAGAGGAAACTTGGTTGGAGAGTGCCGCGAGTACGTTATAGCTATCATTATCACAAGTGGCAGTAGAGTAGTAATATCCATGACATACAGTATGGGAATGTTTATACTCTCGATATGGCCTAGTGAAGAAAACTCTCAGTAGCATTTGTAATAATCATGGCAAAACAGTACTAATATCAGTTTGCATTAATAATAATCATGATAAAGTAATAGGAATCGTAGTAGTAGTAGCTATTGATGATTACATATTCTTGGGGTAAAATGTTAGTTTTTTATACTACTAATTTTTTCCGCTAACTCCTATTTGCTCAGTTTTCCACATGAGCGCTGTTCAAGTCTTTGGAATTTGACGTTAGCTAGTCAAATTCATGGCCATTTGGATAATTCCACAAATTTGTGCAAAAACATAACAATAATAATAAAACTTCATGATAAAACTAAATGAAACACATAGCATCAAAACTAGAAGTAACACAGGATCCTCTATGAAACAATACAGATCTAAACGACAAACACTTACGACACCAAAGGCTGACATTATTATTATTATTATTATTATTATTATTATTATTATTATTATTATTATTATTATTATTATTATTATTGACTGTTATTATTACTTTTTTTACTGTTATGATCCCAATTACGTTTTACTGTTAATTAATTGATCCCAAACACGTTTCTAAATTGTCAAATTAATTAGTATCCCAAACACGTTTCTAAATTGTCAAATTAATTAGTATCTGAGTTAAAGGCATAAGGCAAGTCACAACACTGCACTTTCACAAAAAAAAACCTATATAGTACAGTACAGTAATACAGCGCAAGTGGAACACGTATAAATCCAGACTCCACGAATTAACAAGCGAAAAACAAATCCATTACAACGAGCTGCCAAAAAATCAGTTCCACTAAGCAACCGTGAAGATAATCGGTTAGAACCTGTTCTACACAGGAAATATCTTCAAGCAAGGTTCTCTCTCTCTCTCTCTCTCTCTCTCTCTCTCTCTCTGGCACTTTCGACGTCCCATCAGCTAATTTTAGTGAAAACGGTACCGTCTGACCACATGCGCGCCATCGGCGCGGTAGACTTGACCTCATCTCAGAATGCGGTTGCCAAGAAGAAGCAGTTTTCACAATAGAAGAATAGAATACTGATTTTAGGCCAAGGGCCAAGCGCTGGGACCTGTGAGGTCATTCAGCGCCGAAACGGAAATTCACAGTACAAAGGTTTGAAAGGTGTAACACGAGGAAAACCTCGCAGTTGTACTATGAATCAATTGTTGAGAGAGGGTGGAAAGCGAGACGGAAGAAAAATAATATGAACGGAGGCACAGTCAAAGAAATGAAAGGGGTTGCAGTTAGGGGCCCGAAGGGACGCTGCAAAGAATCTTACATAATGCCTACAGTGCACCGCATGAGGTGCACTGACGGCACTACCACCCTACGGTCATCATATGTTGGTTTCGGTACGGTACACCATTAGGGAATTGTTGAGCTAACTTACAAACCGTCCATGATGAAGTACTGTTGTCATTACGCTACTTATGACGGAACTGCTACGTATACATGCAAATTTGCTGTGTTAAGCATAACATGCCAATCTGTCGTGCACGCTTATATTAGTAATCAAGAAAACAATACGGTTTACTAATGTCTGTAAGCCGCTATGAAGAAATTATACGGTACACACGTAAATCAGTTGTGAAAATTATTTTACAGATAAAAACATTCCAAATCAGCTGTTAAATATGATTTTACAGGGAAAAAATCTGATATTACACTTACAACTCCCCAAGTAGCGGGCTGGATAATGTTCTGTAAGTCATTCTCCTTACCTGGAACCAATATGAAAAGAATAATTAATTGGAATTCACTGTGCATCATATGATAATAATAATAATAATAATAATAATAATAATAATAATAATAATAATAATAATAATAATAACAACAATAACAGCATTCGTGATAGTGAGGCTAACTTTGATCCTAATATAATAGAGTACAAATAGATGAAAATCATAAAGTTAACGGATATATTTGCAAGAATGTTTAGGATAATGATAACAGTAAAAACAAATAATAATAATAATAATAATAATAATAATAATAATAATAATAATAATAATAAGAATAGCGTGAAATAAACCATACAATAACAGCCCCACGACTATAAATAGCAGTAACAAGAATACCATTACATATAGTACCTTTGCAATTATAGCGTCTTCCTCACAAATCGTCTATTCCCCCTTCTCCCTCCCCATCCCCGTCCCCGCCCACCTACCCACCCACACACGCAATAAGGCCACATGAAATTTACATGGGACGCTAAATCATTCGATGCTGTCGCCACTTATTACACGAGCTCTCAAGGATCGATATAATAAGGGAAAGCTTTCTTGGACAATGAGTCTTTTTTTTTATGAGGACAATGTTAGGCCTACCCCACAACAACAACAACAACAACAACAATAATAATAATAATAATAATAATAATAATAATAATAATAATAATAATAATAATAATAATAATAATAATGACGTATCCCTAACATTTTAATTTATTTGACGTTTCGCTACATTCACGAGTAGCATTCTCAAGCTATAAAAAGGAGAAACAAACTACAAAGGTAAAATTTACGAGAAAAAATATATTGAAAGCATTAAAATTATGAAGAGTGCTAAAGACACTTTAAAAAATTTAAAACATATTTGGCAAATATTTAAAAAATGCTACACGCCAATGTAGCGAAAAGTCAAATAAAATAAAATGCTCTGGATATGGATATGGTATTTGTTTAAATACTTATCCCTGCTATGTTTCCCAAGAGAAGCCTCTGTATCAGATGTCATTACATCACACTAATAATAATAATAATAATAATAATAATAATAATAATAATAACTAACGTAATTTGAAGGGCTATTTATTATTGTTGTGTATAAGTACACTACAAAACGCAGTACCTATCCAGCCATAAAGAGTAGAACGCAAAAATAAGACCGACATCTTTGCCATTATGAACACAACGGCATTAAGCCTAATTTGAGTCTCTCTCTCTCTCTCTCTCTCTCTCTCTCTCTCTCTCTCTCTCTCTCTCTCTCTCTCTTTTCAGTGCAACTACTTTATGCAAATTGTAATTATGATAACGAGCTGCGAGGAAGTCTCAAAGGAAACATCATCGTCACTTAAGTAACTCTCAAGTGCAAACATAAACACCTTTCCGACAAAAGGACAAGACGAGGGAGGTTTCCGGGTGTACAAAACCTGTGTATACATACACACACATTAGTTCACACACACACACATATATATATATATATATATATATATATATATATATATATATATATATATATATATATATATATATATATAGAGAGAGAGAGAGAGAGAGAGAGAGAAAGAGAGAGAGAGAGAGAGAGAGAGAGAGAGAGAGAATCAATAGATGTATGAAACAGCATATTAGGGTTACTGTGTACGGGATCCATCCTCTATTCAACAGTTATGTTAAATTTTTATCTTGAGCCACCCTTTGTTAATGGAAATGGCAATACGTTGAAAAAATAAACAAGTCTATATATCACGAGGCCGTGTCACGTATTAAGGGACTATATAAAACATAATATACAGCCCATGTGCAGAAAACTTTCCCACTTCTCTCAAAAATCTTATGAGACAAAATTTCAAGAGCATCGTCAGTCACACAAGTGAATTTATAAAACATATACAGCCCATTCATGTTTTTGCCACTGAACCAAGAATGAACTCCATGTGTAGAAAACTTCACAATTTCTCTCAAAAGTCTTATGAGTGACAAAATTTCACGAGCACCGTCCAAGACAGAGTGGAGCTTGGCTGGGGGCTTGTTCGTTTCGTCACGTTCGGCCGCCGCTATAAAAATAATCGGGAAACAGTCACCCCGAAGAAATCTAACGAATGTTAAAGTGTTTTTTTTCGACCTAGCTAATTTGTCACCGGGAGAATTGGGAAAACTTAAGATAATCCTGAGCAATAATAGCCTCAAGGAGGAGGACTGGTAGAGGAGGAATAAGATGCTAAGGATCTGAAACGCTTGTTTTATACTGTTCTAAAATTAAAAATGAACTACGCCAAGGGTAGAATGCCACTCAGTACTAAACAACAACACTAAATCGAATAACAGAAATATCAATAAAAATACGGAAAAAGCAAATGTAATAATAATAATAATAATAATAATAATAATAATAATAATAATAATAATAATAATAATAATAATAATCCATATAAATCTCATAACAGCATAAGTCACTAAAATGTTGAAGAAACCCACAGTGGTGTAAGTGTATATATGTATTTTAGAAATACATATATACAAAAGAGAGCTTTCAAGACTCTGTTCGATTCTCCTCAATCTAATTGAGAAGGAGAATCGAGCAGGTTTTCGAAAGCTCTCTTTTGTATATATATTTCTAAAATATATATTGACATCTACACAACCGTGGAGTGCTTCACTAATAATAATAATAATAATAATAATAATAATAATAATAATAATAATAATAATAATAATAATGGAGAAACAAATACATAGTAATGTATATGCACATATATTTTATAGATAAATCTGTACAAAGAGCTTTCGGGAATCTGTTCGATTGAAAAGGGGAATCGAACAGATTCCCGAAAGCCCTCTGTACAGATATATCTTTAAATATATGTATATATGCATAACTGTGGATTTATTTCTCCATTCCAAGCGTCATTCTACTATGAGTATTTTTTTAATAATAATAATAATAATAATAATAATAATAATAATAATAATAATAATAAAAATAATAATAATAATAATAATAATAATAATAATAATAATAATAATACCACAGAACAAAAGCAATGATTAAGATGAGAAAAAATCATTATAAACAAAAGATAAGGAAATAAGAAAAAGGAGGCTAGCTACCAACGTACTTCCTGTTAAGCACAGCAACAAAGCCACACTACGCTACGCCAATCAATGAAACACGACACAAAAGCGTACGGCGAATTATTATGACTGGCAAAGCCCCCATAGCCTTCAACCCGGAAGCATTGTACCCGCCTGGCATCCGTCCAAATGCTGAGCTAAGCGCAAAATCGCAAAAGGGGAGTTGAGGAAGTCCCGAGTGAAAAGCAAAAAAGGGAATAAAAGAGGAAAAAAAAAGGTTGAGGGAAAAATAATGAAAGACTTGGTCGGAAACGAAACTGATCCTTATAGGTTACGAGAAATATTGAAAGAGTACGTTGCAAAGGATATTGATCCTTATGTTGTTCTGTACATAGAGATCACATCACCTTTGACATTTACTTCGGTATGGGTCTTAATTAGATTTCCTGCATTGGGTGGCTTACTTAAAGATGACGGAAGATTACGACAGACTATAAAATTGTAGATACGGAAGATCATCAAGTAACGTTTTATAGAAAATATAGCTTTACCGTGGCTGCCACGAGAGAGAGAGAGAGAGAGAGAGAGAGAGAGAGAGAGAGAGAGAGAGAGAGAGAGAGAGAGAGAGACATATAAACCTCACAACACGAGGTGACATTTCATACAACCACGATGGATTCGAGTTGTTTTCGACGCAAATGGATGAAGTTCCGACACTCGTCCTGACGTCTTCAGCTAAACCGGTGCGAAGACAGCGTCTTTGCAAAGAGGTCAACGCTACGTTCCAACGCGCCTCCCCCCACCACCCCCACGTTTCCCCCACCCACACAATCATCACAACTCCTGACCCCCATCCTGGACAAGACAAGGGCACAGAGTTGTTTGTCCAGTTGGCCTTCTAATAACAAAAAAAAAAAAGAAGATTGTCACCTGACATGACTCGCTTCATGAGATCGAAGACTTCTGAGTAGAAGGGGCTTAGATGAAACTTAAAAAAAAAAAAAAAAAAAAAAAAAAAAAAAAAAGGGAGGGGGAGGGGCCTGTTCAAATATTATCTTTCGATTCCATATGCAAATGAGATGACGGAATTCTTATGAGATGATAGATATGCCTTTGAAAAAAAAAATTCATAATAGCATTACAGAAATTCGGGAGGCAAAGTTGAAGATTTCGGTTGCACATATGAATGACTGATAAGGAAATTTTATTATTTTTTGTTATAAATCTCAGTTTCATACTTGCAACGGATTAATAATATATGATGAAGCGTCGGTTTTTAATAATAATAATAATAATAATAATAATAATAAATAAGCTTTCGACACACTAAAATTCGAGGTGATTTCCCTTAAAAGCAATCGCTGCAGGTCAAGTTAGCAAAATCAAATGTAATGAAGAAATAATTAGATTAGATTCAATCTCCAATGAGCTGTAATCGCCCCAATAATAGACATTAACACAATCTAATGGCGCCTAGGTTTTACAGCTGCACAGCAATGATCAAATTTGGTTCATCGAATACAATACATTAACAGCAGTCACCTAGATTTCATAACCACGCCTAACATAGACAAATGTATCTAATTTACACCTATCAAAAGACAAGTGTATACTTACAACTAGACACCGGTTATTTATACATGGGAGTCATTATATATTATATATATATATATATATATATATATATATATATGTATATATAATGTATGTATGTATGTATGTATGTATGTATATATATAAACACACACATATACAGTATATGTATATATAAATATATAACATGTACAGTGTCTATATATTATTATCTATATATTATATCCCTGAGTTCATAAGTTAAAATGCATAAAGCTTCTAAATAAAAAAACTAACGGTGTCCAGGTGTGAGTAAGCACTTGAATTCTGATAGCTAGCTAGCTAGCTCTCTCTCTCTCTCTCTCTCTCTCTCTCTCTCTCTCTCTCTCTCTCTCTCTCTCTCTCTCTCTCTCTCTCTCTCTCTCTCTCTCTCACCAAGAGATGATTATTTCACCCTCCAAAGCCACACCCTCGCTTAAACAAAAACACGACCGAAAATAATGTGGTTACTCCTCGACTGCCAAAAGCACGAACGGGCCCGCAAAAGCCGATGATCTAGAGGCGACGTGTCATCTTGAATGGACTCGATGTTATTTTCTCGAAATATAAGCCAAAAACCGTTACAATGCAATTTACAAGGTCATAAATTTCACCGTGGTAAATTGGGGAAAAACGGACGAACTTGGAGCAAACATAGTAATAACCATTTCCTAAGTGTTCTGTAAATTTAGCTTCTTGAGAATCGGAAAATAGTGTCAGTGCCAGGAGTCCCAACGGTAATTTTACATAGTGTAAACACCAGTCAGAACTACATATTCATTAATTCAATCACTATCTTATCTGCAAATAAAGTTAGAAAAAAAAGGATCGACTGCAAAATTTTCATAGTCAAAATGAAAAGACTTCATGAAATCAAAAGATGATTTTGACCATAAGTGTTAATTTTGCTTCTTAAAAATAAGCTGAAAATACACGAAAATCAACCATATACATACATATATATATATAATGTATGTATACATGACTCACGAAGATATGGAACGTGATGAATGTATAAATAAAGGCAAATGCAACCACTCCGTTGTTTCACTTTTCCTTTGTGACATTTGCTAAGTAAAGGATGAGAAGTCAAAAGGCCTTGCAGTACTCCATTGTATCTTTCCTTCGTGGATCTTGTCTTTATTTATATATCCATCACGTTCCATATTTTCGTGATTCAGTGACACACACACACACACACACACACACACACACACACACACACACACACATCACGAAGGAAGTAATAGGGAAAGGCATCCTCATCCTCTAACGGTTTATTTCCAATGGCGACGTTTCGCGACGAATTCCAAGTCGCATTTTCAAGGCTATAAAATATAATTTGCGAACAGTAATAACAAATTAATTTATGGAGATATGCAATGGCAACAGCTCTTTATGTAGTAAAAATATTTAAAACAAAACACCTCATTCCAAGACAAGTAAAAGGAGACCACTAAAATCTTAGAACAACCTACCTATATAAAAGAAAGAGCAAGACTAACAGAAATAAATAAAAACAGAGTGAGGAAAACCAGTTGCCCAAACTAGGCTATAAACAATTTTACTGAAGATTGAGCATTTAACGACGGTACAGTCTTTTTGATGATTATGGATTCTAGGATGGTTAAGTCGTTGTTGTTCTGCACTTGGCCTAAGATGGAAAAATTCTTGCTGTTAATATAAGTATATATAATTATGTGATTGTTCAGGATTAGATAACCTGCTCCTGTCCTATGACTTATGCCCCTGTGGGAATCTATGCGGACTTTCAACAGCCTCCTCGTGCATCCCACGTGTATCCCGTGATCACATCCCGGGCAAGTATACTTGTAAACGACGCTGGACGAAAGCAGAGGACTGAGCCGGTCTTTGACTCTGAACAGAGACCCTATTGTTAAGGGATTTTTCGGATGATTTTCAGATTCAAAGCTGGAAAACTTTTGAATAATGGCTGTGCATTTTCTCCTAAAAGTATCATCATGCACGAAAAGGAAACTTGCATACATCTTCAGTTTCGGCACAGTCGATTCAGGTGTTGCTCGAGTCATTTTCTGCATTAGCAATATGTTTAGGGATCTGAAAAAAAAGTCGTGAAGGAAAGCAGTTATTACTAAAATATTTCACTAAAAGGATATCTCGTCGTGGAAGCTCATCCAGTTTGACGAGTGGGTATAAGTCCTATTAGATCCCTAAACAAACTGCCAATGCAGAAAATTACTCGAGCAACACCTGAATCGACTGTGCCGAAACTGAAGATGTATGCAATTTTCCTTTTCGTGCATGATGATACTTTTAGGAGAAAATGCACAGCCATTATTCAAAAGAGTTTTCCAGCTTTGAATCTGAAAATCGTCCCGAAAAATCCCTTAACAATAGGGTCTCTGTTCAGAGTCAACGACCGGCTCAGTCCTCTGCTTTCGTCCAGCGTTGTTTACAAATATACTTGCCCGGGATGTGATCACGGGATATACGCAGGATGCACGAGGAGGCTGTTGAAGGTCCGCATAGATTCCCACAGGGGCATAGGCTAAGTCATAGAACAGGTAGCAGGTTATCTAATCCTGAACAATCAAATATACATAATCATTCAAAATTATGTAAAACTTATACTGACAGCAAGGATTTTTCCATCTTAGGCCAAGTGCAGAACAACGACGACTTAACTATCCTAGAATCCATAATTATCAAAAAGACTGTACCGTCGTTAAATACTCAATCGTCTTCAGTAAAACTGTTTACAGCGTAGATTTTGCATCTGGTTTTCCTCACTCTGTTTTTATTTTGTTAGTCTTGCTCTTTCTTTCATATAGGTAGGTTGTTTTAAGATTTTAGTGATCTCCTTTTACTTATAATTGACTTGTCTTGGAATGAGGTGTTTTGTTTTAAATATTTTTACTACTTAAAGAGCTTTTGCCATTGCATATCTCCATAAATTAATTTGTTATTAATGTCCGCAAATTATATTTTATAGCCTTGAAAATGCGACTTGGAATTCGTCGCGAAACGTCGGCATTGGAAATAAACTGTCAGAGGATGAGGATAGCAGCCTTTCCTTATCACTTCCTTCGTGATGTATACCTCGAGCCTCAGCTCCGGCCCCTATGTGCATGTGCATATATATATATATATATATATATATATATATATATATATATATATATATATATATATATATATATATATATATATATATATATATATATATATATACTGTATGTCTTTATTTATATATCCATCACGTTCCATATTTTCGTGATTCAGTTATATATACATACACACATACATACATACACACACACATATATATATATATATATATATATATATATACTGTATGTATATATATAAGGAAGAAATAAAACAAAACTGCAATTTCCCTCGACAAAACACCTACGGAAAAAACAAACCATTTTCTTTCTACAAAAATAAGCCGAACTTCTCAAATCAACCGAATCGAGGGATGATTCTGACCGCATAACTTTCTGCACACCCGCAGGGGATGCCGCGAGGAGCCCCACAGAAGCCACATGGTGAGCAAATCTACCTCCGGGGGATTTTCGTCTGGCCCGCAGTGACTGGCGTGGGACAGGGTCCTCGCTTCTTCGACGATGCAAATCAGCCTCCAAGTCACATTTGGACAAACTTTCACGCTTGCAGATGCAACTGACTTCTTTATGAATGGCTGACAGCAGCGTCTCTCTCTATCTCTCTCTCTCTCTCTCTCTCTCTCTCTCTCTCTCTATATATATATATATATATATATATATATATATATATATATATATATATATATATATATATATATATATATATATATATATATATATGTAGAATCTATTGGTCACTTTTTACCAGATACATAAGTAATTGTAATAGCCACAAAGCCCTCTTAACATCTCGAATTCTTCACGCTTTTTTTGGATGTGCTTGTCACAAAAGGCCTTAAGATCCAAGTGCAAGAAATATGAAGAAATTAGGATGTCCGGTAAGGGAAACGGACCCGTGTTACCATAATAACGACGAGGTTAAGAGACATTGTGGCTATTACAATTACATACATAATATATATATATATATATATATATATATATATATATATATAGAGAGAGAGAGAGAGAGAGAGAGAGAGAGAGAGAGAGAGAGAGAGAGAGAGAGAGAGAATCACCTCACACAATAACTATGCAAATAAAAAGGAAAAAGGAAGAGAGAGAGAGAGAGAGAGAGAGAGAGAGAGAGAGAGTACATCACCATAAGCAATAACTTTGTGAAGTAATAAGAGGGTGAATTAAATACCTATCTAACATGCCCTACAGCGAGTGGGTATCAACCCCTTTTACAACAGGGGAAGGAACCCCTTATTCACTCGACAGTCCGAAAAAAAATGCAGAAAGGGAAAATATCCGAAGTAACAAGAGAACAATGGCGTGTTATCTTCCCTCCGCTTACTTAATGGACACGCCAACACTAAAGTAAGGGGGCAATGCACGCGAAGAACAGCAGCAAAGCGAAGGACAAGAATAGAGGGAAAAGAGAATAACTGAGCCATTTACTGGAGAAACGAGGGGACATTTTTCATTGTCCACGAGGGCATAAACGTTATGGGGGAAATGAGAAAGGATAAGGTAGGAGACACGAAAATGAAGGAAACTGAAATGGTACACCACAAAACTAACTGGGGAATGTAATGACCACATGAATTCTACCAGGGAAGCAGATATTACTATCTACCGAAAACACACTGACCCAAACTATCTATCTTCATCAAAATCTGGAACGCTATCTATATAATCTATATACATATAATATACATATATATATATGTATGTATGTTGCGTTTGTCTCATCTGACAATGTTTCAATTGCATACACGCTTTCAATTAGGGCATTTGCTTCTCTAGAAACTTGCTTTGCAAGATAATGGCCTTCAGGCGTGTTCCATATGAAAGTGCACTGATGGTAAATAACAGAGAGAGAGAGAGAGAGAGAGAGAGAGAGAGAGAGAGAGAGAGAGAGAGAGAGAGAGAGAGATT
>NC_089741.1:48211857-48251857 GCF_040412425.1 Macrobrachium rosenbergii
ATTACTGGTAGGAATCACAACTACCATAAGTATTATCATATCATGCAGCTCTACAATAATACTAAAGCTCCGATTTTAATAAATCAATCAAATCATTCATACCATAAACAGCCAACCTTCAAGATACAACAACAACAACAACAACAACAACTTACATTACAATATATTCTGTTACAATTCAAACTCTTGTTACAACTCTATAAAGAGGGAGATACAATTACTAAGGTTATTCACTGTAATTCATACCCCAACAGAATACTGAATGAAACGAAAGGTTCTCATGAATGAGCTTCACTGACGAAAGAGATTTCCTTTTCGACCATTTTAATGAATCTGGGCTGATCTTGCAACGAATGCTGAGCATAAGACCGTGCTAACATTCTTCAGTTCAGAAACTGCAGTTCCTAGATTTGGTTAATCTGAACTTTTAACAAAAGGTCAAACCCTGTCGGAACAACCGAAACGAATGACAGGGGCGGGAATCAGCGCGGCTAATTGGAAATGCATTTGCTTGATATAATGAAAATAACGTTTAAACGATTGAGAGCTGGAAGCATCTGGCAAAAGCTTTCGACAAAACGCTCTGGAAATACCTTTCAGTTTCTGCGTCAACTTGATAACCTCCTCGATCAACGTCTTCTCATTTTCCTCACACTGTACACACCTGGGGATTATTTCCGAGTCCCTTCTTATTCTCCTACCGCACCTGGTACCTACTTTTACCCCCATACACCTGGTGACGACTCCCTGATATCTTATTTTCTTTGCACACCCAAGTGGCGATTTTTCAAAACAAGACTTGCGCACCTGGTGATGTCCGTCAAAAACATACTTTCTCGACACACCTGAATGCTGTTTTAAAAATATCCTCCGCGATCCCCAAACTTGGTAATATGAAAAGCTTCATTTCCTGAAACACTTGGAAATAATGATGAAATTATGCAATTATACTTTCTTTACGAGCATCGTGATAATTCTAAAATAACGTATTTGGTATTAATCTGAAATGAAGTTAGTCGCCTTGAATAACTGGTAATTCAATTCTTTGTTTCATTACGTATCTACAAAACCTGGTAAGAAACCTAATATCTTATTTTCTCAACGTACCTGATAATATCTAAGATTTATATATATACATATACATACATATATATATTCATATATATTATAGGAGCAACTACTAATAACCTGTAATCATTCTAGTATCCTTGAACTTATGGTAATGATTTCATACACCTCCTTCATAAATTACCCTCCTAGTATCTTACACCAGTATTCTATTCTACTCTTCACAGATAACTAATAAAAAATTAAATATTCTTTACACACATCATGACAATTCATTACTAAATAAACCAGCCCTTTCTAAATAGTCTTCGCCAGTCACGGTCATGCATATTTATGTATATATCTAGTCTTTTTTTTTCACCTTACGTTTTCTTCCCCATGACCCGAGCTAAGGCTGATACTCTTTCACACTGGGTCGACTGGTGGGTCACAGCCTGAGTCCAACTACGGACCTAGCAATTGAAAGCCCACTGTTGTGGCGCGAGCGCACACACACACGCATACACACACACACACACACACATATATATATATGTGTGTGTGTGTATTTCTTTGTTCAATTTATTGTTTTCTGTCACGAGGAACAAAGAACTTTGTCTGTTCTTCACCAAAGATTGACGCCTGAGAACCAGAAAAAACTCTGAGGATATGAAGATTCCGGTAAAAAATTCATTGATGCAACAAAAGCAACTGCTTTTAATGAAAATTGTCTTTGAGAAAAACTGTGCCCTAAAAGTATATATACATACATATATTTATAGATATATATACATACTGTGAGTTCAAACAAGTCATTTGTGATCTTACCTACTCTTTTCAGTAACACTGAGTGTACTGTGTTCTTCACTGACAACCGCCTCTCTCTCTCTCTCTCTCTCTCTCTCTCTCTCTCTCTCTCTCTCTCTCTCTCTCTCTCTCTCTCTCTCTCTCTCTAACACTGAGTTCAATTAACTTTTGCCCAAGAAATAATTGCGCAGTCTGTCATTTGGAAATGTTCTCTCCTTGAAAATATTTCCCTTTAGTGAGTATTGGGGATTTCTTAAACTTCAGTAGATTTCTCTTTTTTCTTTTTTTTTTTTGTAACTGCATGGTTCGTTCTTGTATTTTTTTGTGTATCGCGTATTTATTTCCTAGGGCAAATTTATTTTGACAGTTCAGTGTTCAATATTCGTCTTGATATTTCAATTATTATTTCATCATTAAGTTTGTTTTCTTAAATAATACTACCATTACTCTAATCCAATACATTGTTTTACATATTTGCTAAAATTTTCTAAATGTATACACAATTTTTATCATCTGCTAATTCATATATTAATCCTACTCTGTTTCTAAAAAACTATACTTTATTTCCCTTAATTCTATCCTTTTTAAATCTAAATTTTTGAAACTCTACTTTTTCTAAAAAGAAAAATCTTGCTTAATCTTTTTAAATATTCCTTAATTTTCCACAAAATTTTTTCCTACTTTCCCAAATCTTGGTCAAACTTAGCAGACCTTATTTTGGATTTCAGACACTAATTAATTCCGAATCCTACCGGCAAATTCTCCCAGATTCTACAACGACTTCTCCACCATTGCTCACAGCAAAACAACAACGCGACATTTTGACAACACTGTTGTTCTTTCTTAAATGTGACAAGAAGCAACAAAACAAGACATCGGCCAATGACTTCGAATTTACTTAATCAACGCATTCCAGGCATTCCTAAAAGACGAACTGTTCACAAACACAATACAGAACAGCTGAGGAGTAAGTATACCCTCATATGTTCTACATTTCATTATCAGGTGCCTTTGGATTAACATTTATTGAGAGTAAAGACAGCGCCAATTCAGAGAGATTTGAACGTCAGACAAAAAGCCTTTCACTTCTGACTAATAATTGCTCAGTACGGACGTAAATACATTACATAAGAGCCCCTTCAAATTGTGAATGCCTATCTAAGGTATCACGGATAATAATAATAATAATAATAATAATAATAATAATAATAATAATAATAATAATAATAATAATAATAATAATAATAATAATAATACCATTGTTCTGGACCGACCGTGTAGCAAAAGCAAAAGACCAAATAATCTAACCATTCAGGAAAGAGAAGTATGCAAGTTAAGAGGTAAATGAAGTAATTACAAGGAAGGCATGTGCAACCGTAATGAGCACTAATGTTTTGTGAACAGGAGTTTCATCCTTGATTCATGAACAGGAGTTTCATCCTTGATTCAAAGTCACAGGAAGGATGTGGATGTGATTACTAACGCATTTTCCGTGAAGCCGCCCACTTCTTAATCGAACAGCAATTTTACTTACAATAAAGTGAATTACAGTGCACCATAACAACAGTTATATAGTCATGACTTTGGAATTCATTAACTACCTTAAAAGAGGTTTAATTTTATTTCAGAGAGAGAGAGAGAGAGAGAGAGAGAGAGAGAGAGAGAGAGAGAGAGAGAGAGAGAGAGAGAGAGATGAAACTATATGAAACTTAAAAGCAAGAGATTATATCTGAACGTCCCTCTCACACTCTACTAACGGAAAAGAACAGGTCTGAAATTTAACACAGTCTCTAATGTTCCCCATGGTAGAATAAAAGATACAGGAACAATTTCCGTACGATAACAAATACGTACCAACAATTTCCACACAATGGCAAAGACGTACCAACAATTTCCATACAATGACAAATACATACCAACAATTTCCATACAATGACAAACACGTACCAACAATTTCCATACAATGACAAATACGTACCAACAATTTCCATACCATGAGAAATACGTACCAAAAAATTCCATAACACGTACCAACAATTTCCATACAATGACATACGCGTACCAACAATTTCCATACAATGACAAATACGTATCAACAATTTCCACACAATGACAAACACGTACCAACAATTTCCATACAATGACAAACACGTACCAACAATTTCCATACAATGACAAACACGTACCAACAATTTCCATACAATGACAAATACGTACCCAATAAAAAAAAAAAAAAAAAAAAAAAAAAAAACAGAAGTTGCAAACAAGAAATAACCGTGACACATCGGAACACCTCCACTACTTCAGTGGTTCTCAATCTTTTTTTAGCGATGGCACCCTAACTAATGTAACCATTACCGTGGCACCCCTTTTCACCATCCCACCATATCGCATGAATTAACTTCTTATTTAATGAATAAAATTAATATCCGTATTCAAACTAAAATCAGTACACCGTTCATGCAGAAAGATACTGTACAAACAAAGAGCACATCAGAAAAAAAATTAAGTATACCTAAGTTTAATCAGACCACTGAGCCGATTAACATCAGAAGAATTAGATACACATAATTAGAGTAGACACTGATAATTATATGAAGACGTCTGCAAACTTTTTTTTTCACAAATGTTCATTGAGATGATGTAGCCAAGGCAAAATTCATGACAATCTTGCGGCACCCCTAGGCACTGTCTGTGGCAACCAAGGGTGCCACGGCACCCAGTTTGAGAATCACTGCACTACTTCACATGAATATTCCATTATAACTCATCTACATAGACACCTTCAACGCCGCGCGACACAAAGGAGCTCGAGAATTTCTGATCAATGTCATGCATAATATAGTCATCATAAAGTGATATGTCCCTATCATAGAAAATGATTAATTATAATAACAGGAAGAATCTATGTATTTTATACATGAAACAAGTCAACTGCATTGTAGGTTTGCTCTGAATAAACATTTCTCAAAGTTACTAAAGTGATATGTCCCTATCATAGAAAATGATTAATTATAATAACAGGAAGTTTGCATGAACAATGAATAAACAGTTACCTCTACTGTAGGTTTGCTCTGAATAAACATTTCTTTGAGTGAGATACATAATATAGTCATCATAAAGTGATATGTCCCTATCATAGAAAATGATTAATTATAATAACAGGAAGAGTCTATGTATTTTATACATGAACGGTCAACTAGTCAAAACTAGTTACCTGCATTGTAGGTTTGCTCTGAATAAACATTTCTCTGAGTGAGATGCATACTATAGTCATCATAAAGTGATATGTCTCTATCACAGAAAATGATTTATTATAATAACAGGAAGAATCTATGTATTTTATACATGAACAGTAAACTAGTCAAAACTAGTTACCTGTATTGTAGGTTTGCTCTGAATAAACATTTCTTTGAGTGAGATGTATAATAAAGTCATCATAAAGTGATATGTCTCTATCACAGAAAATGATTAATTATAATAACAGGAAGAATCTATGTATTTTATAGATGAACAGTCAACTAGTCAAAACTAGTTACCTGTATTGTAGGTTTGCTCTGAATAAACATTTCTCTGAGTGAGATGCATTGGTGATACGTATGCATCACAAATAGCAGTGTCACAATGAGGTAACATTTAGGTTACACAGAACCTTCGTTGTTATCAATGCACTTTTACTAATTAATAAAATCCCTACAACTCAAATATTACATCATTCCTACCAAAACAGCAAACGGCAATGAACTTTCAGAGCTACTGGAGAGAGAGAGAGAGAGAGAGAGAGAGAGAGAGAGAGAGAGAGAGAGAGAGAGAGAAAAGACGCACCAATCCATGCTGTCATCACCTGAACATCACATGTCATTCTTACAATATATGAAATTACATAACATGGAATCTGGTGAAGAACCAGTTTCCGTGCACTCATTGTCTTCAGCTTTCCTTTTAAGAGTCGGCTGACGCAACGAATACTCTTTTCTGGGGCCCAATTTACAAACTGAACGCGATGCATTTTGCAGGTACGCGCGTGCGAGTGTGTGTATGTGTGTGTGTGTATATATGTATGTGTGTGTATATATATATATATATATATATATATATATATATATATATATATATATATATATATATATATATATATATATATATATATATATATACATATATATATATATATATATATATATATATACACACATATATATATATATATATATATATATATATATATATACACACATATATATATATACAGTATATATATATATATATATATATATATATATATATATATATATATATATATATATATATATATATATATATATATATATGTTTTAGTCTTGTTACTTCTGCAGTTTAGGTAGGTCCTGTGCCTATTCCCCGTTTTTATTTGTCTTATAATTTATATGTATATATCGATGTTTGAATGTGACTTTTTGTAAGAAGATTTTTTAAATCACTGTAGCGTTGAAAATGCGACGATAGCAATTGTCGTGAAACGTCGGCATAATAAACTAAATGTAACAATGGCGCCCTTTCCCTTCGCCTTCGAGATTTTTTATATATATATATATATATATATATATATATATATATATATATATATATATATATATATATATATATATATATATTGCCTCGTAGTCTATCGTTATGACGCTAGCCTTACTAAGCAATCCCAGATCAGATGAGGGTTAAGCATGGGCAATCTCAGTTAAAACTTACTGGGCCTTTGTTGACCTAGGCGGTAATATATAGATACAATATGTATATACAGGCGTATATACATATATATCAGGCAAGTCCACTGTAGTGGACTGCTGGCAGCGTAAAGGGAAAGGGGCTTGCCTCTTTCAAAAGAAAATGACTATATACAGTATATATGCATGCATACATACATACAAACATACATATATATATATATATATATATATATATATATATATATATATATATATATATAAGCAAATCCACAGGAAAATGACGGGCAGAAGTTCAGTACCAAGCGCTTTCACGTTTATTAATGCATCGTCGGGGCACGACGATGCGTTAATAAACGTGAAAGCACTTGGTACTGAAGCCCCGACGATGCGTTAATAAACGTGAAAGCTTGGTACTAAACTTCTGTCATTTTCCTGTGGGATTCGCTTATACACTGAAGTCACGTGCATCTACTGTGATTTTTTAAGCATATATATATATATATATATATATATATATATATATATATATATATATATATATATATATATATATATATATATATATATATATATATGTAAATAAGTGTTTTCGATAAATACTTATGCATATGAATATTTTTAAAACAATTTTTAAATTCTCTGTTGAGGGGATACTCTCCTGGTGGCCTTAAATTTGGAAAATTTTTAAAGAATATTTTTTTAAAATCCAGATACGGTTTCAGTTAGTTTAATATTTTTGGCCATTAAAGGGATTGGTTCCCTCCAGCTCAGAGAGACAACGTTTTTAGATGAGGTCAGTATCCCCATGACCCCTTCCTCCCAGGCTAAGCCCCACCATAGTCGATTAATTGACAGCTTCCGGAATTCACTGCACAGGTCAACAGATTGACAGTGCATTAAATCGTTAAACGGACTAAAGACGTTTCTCCCCCGTAAGATCGATCGCCGATATTTTGTTTGTGAAGAGGTTAGGTTGCTAACTACCGAACCAGTCGACATACATTAAAAGGAGTTGCCTTTTCAAAGACGAAAATTAGTCAAAATATATATATTATAATATATACATATATATATATATATACATACATATATATATATATATATATATATATACACATACATACATACATACATACACACAGCCTGAGAAAACACTAGAGTTACGCTAATAGGTCAGTTAGCCACGGTCTTATTTCACATAAACTGAGGGGGCATAGATTTGTATGCTAAAGGTTCCATAAGCGACTTTATGTGAATAAATATTCCATCCTCTCACAAACATACAGCATAAAAGCGCAAATTACCAAGCTCTTACTTAAATTGGAAAATCTAAAAGAATTAATAAAATTGCACGACAAAAATATTTTTATAATTATGATAAAATTACCAAACTAACGTCTCCTTTAATAATAATAAAAAGT
The DNA here is from genome assembly GCF_040412425.1 of Macrobrachium rosenbergii. NCBI lineage: Eukaryota > Metazoa > Arthropoda > Malacostraca > Decapoda > Palaemonidae > Macrobrachium > Macrobrachium rosenbergii. Next base: position 48,219,836 of record NC_089741.1, read on the forward strand.
GGAAAATATAAGTCAGACTTTCCTTATATATATATAAAAATGCACTAACTCCAAGTCACATCTTTCCTTGAAAATATCAACTAAAAGGAAAGACAACCTACAAATCCTCATGACCGATAAGACCAAGGAAGGCCATTTACATGAAACGCAATTTCCTTTTCCACGAGCATGACATTAACACCTCAGCACATCACATCCCTTCCCCTTCCTCTTCCTCCTCCTCCTCCTCCACCCACCCCCTTTCCCTCGTAAGGCTTCCTTCTTGAAGGGGAGTGAGGATAAAGGGCGAGGTACGGTCTTGAAGTAGTATAGTAGTTTTCTACCTCGCGACAGAAGCAGCTCGTTACCGACGCCTACGTCAGTGGGTTATTTCCAGGAATGGCTAACCGGAACGAGCTGTGTCGAGTCTGGGACTTATGACGATGTTTGCTTGTAGAAGGGTTATTGCGCGGTTTGTATGCCTGGGATAGTAACTGGCCACATGCAGTGTGTGTGTGTGCGTGTGTGTGTATACACATGCATTCATACATACACACCCATGTATATATATATATATATATATATATATATATATATATATATATATATATATATATATATATATATATATATATATATATATATATATATGGTGCGCGTGAACATTAACTGGTTATATCGCTTAACAGCGAAATTCCAAAACGGTTATGTCATCTACGATATATATATATATATATATATATATATATATATATATATATATATATATATATATATATATATATATATATATATATATATATATATATATATATATATATACATATATATACATATACATACATATACATATATATATATATATATATATATATATATATATATATATATATATATATATATTCTGACCATAAAATAACTCAATTCTCACATTAAAAAATATTCATATAACTACACATACGATTAAAATTACAAAAATTACTTATTCAACTCTATTAAAAATATTAAAAACTGCAACACGCTTTTTATCTTAAATCTAAAACCTCGGATGCAACACACAATCAACAGTAACTTTGGCAATAATCAAACCTAACATACAGCCGGTTTGATCAAAACCAAACAACCAATAAAAAAAGTAGCAAAATATACCATAAGTACGCACGAACAAACAAACTCGCACAGACCAAAATACCTACATGAGAAAAATACTGGAAAAGTACACAGGCAACTACGAATACACTTATCATCGTCCCCCCCCAAAAAAAAAAAGAATTATAATAACCGCCATTATTTCCAAAATGAGAACCAAAAGACGCATATCTTGCAAAGACTCCTTCCAGGATATGTATCCTAATAATAATAAAAATTAAAGATTGCTCAAAAAGCTACTAACCAACACGTAGTTCAGTGATTTCTTATTATTATTATTATTATTATTATTATTATTATTATTATTATTATTATTATTATTATTATTATTATTATTCCTTACGTGTAGGCAACTTCAACCATCAACAGCATTAATTAATATTAAAATGTAACAATTTCTTTTCAAAAATCTACTGACCAACACGTAATTCAGCTATTTAATATTACATTTTATTATTATTTTTCCTTATTTGAAGACGACTACAACCATCAACAGTAGACTGGCTATTAATATTATTACCAAGTTAACATTGTTCAAAAACCTACTTATCAACAGGTAGTTCAGAGACTCGTTATTATTATTATTATTATTATTATTATTATTATTATTATTATTATTATTATTATTATTATTATTATTATTATATTTCCTAAGTGCAGGCAACTGCAACCACCAAACAGTATAATGGTTATTAATATTAAAAAGTAAAGATTGTCCAAATACCTACTAACCATCACGTAGCTCAAGTTTAATTATTATTATTATTTGCAGGCAAATACAACCATAAACAGTATAATGGTTATTTAATATTAAAAAGTAAATTGTTCAAAAACCTAATAACCATCACGTAGTTCAGCGATTCATTATTATTATTATTATTATTATTATTATTATTATTATTATTATTATTATTATTATTATTATGCAAACAACTAAAACTATCAATAACAGAACGGTTAACAATATTACTGCTAATGAGATAGCAATTGATGACATCAACTCCCTAAGAAACCCTCAGAGAGTAAAATGACCTTACATGCAAGTTAAAGTAGCGAGAGAGAGAGAGAGAGAGAGAGAGAGAGAGAGAGAGAGAGAGAGAGAGAGAGAGAGAGAGTACGCACGGACCTAAAGGGATTAAGAGCCATTATCTACCCAGTGGCTAATGGCGGTTTTATTGCAAGACACGCCCTTCTCCTCCCATACGATAGTCAACTAAAAATATCTCTGACACAGGTCTCATTACATAACAATTATCTCTTGACAGAGGTCTAATTATATGACGACGACAATGGAAATGACGATGTCTCATGTGCACGTCATGATAAATTGAAGAAAATTCTCTCTCTCTCTCTCTCTCTCTCTCTCTCTCTCTCTCTCTCTCTCTCTCTCTCAAAAAAGGCTTTAATGAGGCAAGGTACCTACGTCTGGATATGCTAAATCTCCCTCACTTCCACTCAATTTATTTCCACATCTCTCTCTCTCTCTCTCTCTCTCTCTCTCTCTCTCTCTCTCTCTCTCTCTCTCTCTCTCTCAAAAGGTCCTTTTCCATTATTTCACGAATGAAGAAAAAACCAGAAAGGCCATACCGGCTTCTACACCCTCCGAACAAACAAAAAGGCGAACTGGTCAAATCCAGCCCAAGAACGCCTGACGAATAACACTGTAGTGGTATATGCAAACGATGTTTATATTACATAGTTATTAAAAGGAACCAAGATAATGGGGAGAATGAAATCCATCAAAACCTTTGAGGAAAACAGCAAATATAATTAATTTATTAACTACTGTACAGAGCAGTGATCTAGTCCAATGCTCCGTCAATGAAAGTAAAAACTTTGGATCTGCCAAATTCTTCAAGTATTTGCAACTCAGTGGACCGTTGCTTAACCCCTGTGAAAGTCTCACACTGATATATGTCTTTACCTTTTAGATACATGCAAACGATTTAACACACATGAATGACTAATAACTTCCGTTGCAGCACATTCATTATAAAACCGCGTACTAGGAAAAGCTTGTCCATACAGAATACTTTCCTCCAAACTTTACACATTTTTTCTTAAAGATACCTCCGCGTGGGAAGTCGGGTGTGTGTTATGCATTCGTCCGTATCAATCTCTCTCTCTCTCTCTCTCTCTCTCTCTCTCTCTCTCTCTCTCTCTCTCTCTCTCTCTCTGTCAAAAATAAATAAATAAATAAATAAGTTACAATGGATTTCAATGAAATTCTGGAGGAGTGAAATGTGGACCATGAAAGATTTGGAAATCAACTGAGCTAGTGTATAAATAAAGGTAACACTTCCATCACAGAAAAAGGGTACTGCAAAAGAAAAGGCAGTTCTTACAAACATGGAAATTAAACTTCCATTATCTCATAAAACGGTGTTGGTTCTGCAAACTCTGCTCCGTAAGGGCAATGTAATTATGGAAAATATAAAGATCAAACAATAGAAGAGAGAGAGAGAGAGAGAGAGAGAGAGAGAGAGAGCAAAACCGGATATAAACTTAAAATTAATATATTACAATTACCATTGTTTAGTTTTCCAATTTATACCATTGTTTAGTTTTTCCAAAATTGGAAAAAAAATAAAAATTAATTACTACTGATTAAAATACGCGTTTTTCCTAATACTTAATTTATGAATATAAGTGACAAAACAAGCAGCAATAATAAAAATCATAATAGATTGCATTGGTTGTGTCTGATAATTCGACCCATTATAAAAATAAATAATCACACATCTATCACACGGAGTTGCAAGTCTGCATACAGACACGCAAAGAGAGAGAGAGAGAGAGAGAGAGAGAGAGAGAGAGAGAGAGTAAACGAGTTTCCCGTCGATCATAATTACGTTTTGACTTTTCACCCCACTCTAACGCAAACTACTGAGGTCACTCACCTCTCGTCAAACGAATGTCAAAATGAAAGCTCTTTCTGGTCCATTTACATTCTCGTATTCGGAATGAGCAACCAGTCTTTGAAAGCAGACTACAATTACTATCAATATAGAAAGCTATGTCAAAAATACGTTCAATAATAATAATAATAATAATAATAATAATAATAATAATAATAATAATAATAATAATAATAATAATAATAATTAAAAATATCCGTAGTAGCATGATACTTACAATGGAGAAACAAATCCACAGTTATGTATCTGCACAAATATATTTCTCGATATCTCTGTTTAGTTTTATTTTTAAGCATGTTTGTACAGATACATAACTGTAGATTTGTTTCAATAATAATAATAATAATAAATAATAATAATAATAATAATAATAACAGCAGCATTAAATTAATGATGATTAACAAATGAGGCAATATTCCATTCACGATAAGGACAAGTGTACCACTGAAGTATGAACTAGTGTAATTGAATTATAATTTCAACCACAATCTGACAACCATAAATTTACACATTTTTTACTAACAGTTAGAGTAATCCAACTCAAGGACAGGGATGTCAGTAGTGGTTCTTATTTCTGCTATAATCAGTCAAACAAAATATTTTAGAGGTGATTCAGTCAGTTAAAACTGAAATTACCCCAAAGCATGCACACTGTTCCAAGTAGGCCTTAAAAACACATACCTCACGATCTAGGAGGTAAGCCTTAAAAACATCTACTTCACGATCTAAGGGGGGGGGGGTGTTAAGGTTAGTACTGAACTATTAAGATTAAGTGGCCCTTAGCAACCAGAATAACCCTTATAAAGTTTTGAAAAGGTCTAGGTCCATGAAAGTAGTCTGAAGTCACTTAGCTCTTCTCTGAATTTAAGAGCAATATGAGCTTCCTGTACTTGAAAATATGGGGATATAATAATACACGCTCCTTGATATGATAAATTTTATGAGGCCGATGTACAAGAGGGTAAAATAAAATGCATTTTTCTATTCGGGAGTATTTACTTCTGCCTCAATGCCCACCTCATTTACGCTTCACTGAATACTCAAAATTCACTTTCAAAACAACACACAGGAAGAAAAGAAAAACGATGAATGGTAAAAAAAAAAAAGAGAAGACACTAAGAACCCACATCCTATAAAACATAAAGCAAGGACAAAAAAAAAAAAAAAAAAAAAAAAGGCAATAAAGCAACCTCAAAAAGGACGAGTAAGAGGGGGATCCGAACGAACGAGGGGCATCAGTATTAATAAAACGGACAAAATGGCAGGAGCCCAGACCTCCAATCACTGCCATAATCAACCAAAAGCGCCGCTGCCTTCTTGCCCCTGGGGCTCCTTCCCTTTCCCCTCGAATGTGATCACGTGGTGAACAAGTCACGTGTCCCTGGTGTCCCTGTGCCCATGGTCTCTAGAGGAGTACGAGTTAGTTCGAATGTTCTAGAGACCTCGCTTCTACCCTGACATAACCACCCATAATAGTATGTAATTTTCGACGTTATGCATAGATGGACAGATAAAATATACAATTCAGGCTGAGGGCCAAGTGCTGGAACCTATGAGGTCATTCAGCGTTGAAAGGAAAATTGAGGGTAAGAGGTTACAAAGGCGTAACAGGAGGAAAACCTCGAAGTTGCACCATGAAACACTGTTAGAAAAGGATGGAAAGAAAGATGGAAGAAAGAACATGAATGGAGAATACAGTAAAAGGAATGAAAGGGATGACGTTATGCATAAACATTAAACATTACCGTGTATCTGAGTGAAATGCTCCCACGTGAATAGCAGAAAGATATACATTTATCGGAGTGAATTTCTCACACGTAAAGGCAGTCTTGTGCATCATCATTCTATCAATACTTTCAGGCCATTTAATAAAAAATTAACTGATGTATTCAAGGAAGTGATGATTTTTTATCACAACTTTCTATTTCATTCATTTTTCCATCTTGAATTATTCATTTCCTGTTCCTCCGTGAGCGAAAAAGAGACCCGTGGTTGCCAATAATATAAATAGCTTTCAAGTTCTACAAGGATAATACAATTTTTTCTAAAATTAAAGAGCAAAAATTCCCCCGTTTATATATACAGTATATATGTATACATATATATGTATATATATATATATATATATATATATATATATATATATATATATATATATATATATATATATATATACTGTACGTATATACATAATCAATATATAATATATATCATACATATGTATATATATTTTTTATACACACACATATATATACGTAACAGTTCTGGGAGCAAAGAACGCACCTTCTATACTCCCAATTACTTTTTTATAAGCTTTCAAACGGGGGCCCAAAAACCCCCGAAAGACATAAATATCGAAATTCACCGATCAAAGCCGAATTTAAACCCACACTGGTTAGATGACCGAGATTAGTGTTTAATCATGAATATTCTCGGCTAACAAAAATACCTCTTTAAAAATCACTACGGAAACATGAGAAGAAATTAACATTATCTTAATATATTTGCATGCCCACGAGAAAATATAATACCTAAGGAGATTATTAAGAAATATTGAGGAATTGTGGCAATGTTTCATATGTTTGACATCATCACCACGTAAGACGCCAACACAGAGCCAATAAAGCTTCTAATACGCTGGAGAAATGGTCCTGCAGTAGGCCTAAAGTATTATACTCACACAATGGCTCATACGAAATAAATGATAGATAGAATTTTGAGGCTTCCGAGAGCTAGGCCTTACACAAGAGAGAGAGAGAGAGAGAGAGAGAGAGAGAGAGAGAGAGAGAGAGAGAGAGAGAGAGAGAGAGAGAGAGAGAGTCTTATGAATGGTTTCACTTTGGTGAGCATTACCTCGATCAGACCCTCTCGTTGAGTAGTACAGTATCCATTCTGAGTATAAACTGAACACTCACGTCTCTCTCTCTCTCTCTCTCTCTCTCTCTCTCTCTCTCTCTCTCTCTCTCTCTCTCTCACCCCAGCTGATACCCAGAACAGACGAGTAACAACTAAGCATATAAACTATATCATTACTTAGGTCACAGGGACATACTAGATTTTTTAATTATGAGCCCATATTGTCCCTCATTATCAGGTCCGGGAATGAGAAGTTGGCCGTTCTGATTGAGAGAGAGAGAGAGAGAGAGAGAGAGAGAGAGAGAGAGAGAGAGAGAGAGAGAGAGAGAGAGAGAGAAATTTTCCTTAGGCCTAACATAATCAAGACATAAAATCGAATGACGCATCCAATGGAATTTCAGTTTAAGAGAATTTGATAAAGTTTTGATGTCATTCTTTTTATTTTATATATATATATATATATATATATATATATATATATATATATATATATATATATATATATATATATATACCGTATATATATTTTGTTCGTATGTATAGTTTATTTACTATGTCGTTTTTAAATAATACGAGTAAAATTAGGCAAAATATCTTATTTCTATAACACTAGTGTTTCCAGCACTCTTACGTAGGTCTACCACTGTTATTACTACTATAGAAACATAAATCATTATTTTACCCGGAATAAAAAAAAATTAATAAATAAAAAGCTAAATCTGGCAATGTCCTCCTTGTATTCAAACTCCTCACGTGAAAAATCATAAAACGATTAAATACCACTATAACACAAAATAAAGCCTAAAAAGACCTATACCTATCCATAAAAAAAATAGTGACGATCAGCAAAATTCTAGTAGACATATCTGCAATCAGCAAAATTCTAGCAGACATATTTGAGGTGGAGCCTGCTATGTCCTCCTGACACTGAAATATTTGCGCTGCCGCTCCGTGACCGTAGTAGGCACCTGACATTCATACCAAGAGTCTATCTACACGAACCGAGAGTATTTCAAGTTCATTGCAATTAGCACTTCCGCTCCCTGATACACCGCATACCAATTCGCCCAGTGACGTTGCTCGCTAGCAATGCCGATTAGAATATGAGATGAAACGACACGCGGGATTGAGATCAGAAATGTTGAAGAGATTGAGTAGCAGTTCTGATCTCACGATTTTTTGGATTTAAGAAAGTATTCATGGCGGTTAGTTAATTGCTCTTGGTATCTTCAAGGCTGATCTGCTAAATGTTTGCGAGGAGTAGGAGAGATAAGGTGGTGTGTTTTTACCCATAATAACCGTGAATATGAGCGATCGCTATTGCACGTGCGCGACCGCCCACCTCACACACGCGCGACTGCAATAATATTAACTTTTAATTACAGTCTTTTCGATATGTCGTATATCACATTTTTTACGATATTTTCCGACCCGTTTTCATTAGCGTCAATGCACTTTTTTAACCGAAATATTGCTTATATTAAGAGGATACAAAAATATGCCTCACTACAACCTTCGTCCTATCAGCGACTCACATTTTATAAGTGCATCTGTACTCAGTCATTCATCAAGTACATTCTATCTAATAGACTTAATGTACCTCATTACTTTAGTTTATTAATAATAATAATAATAACATCTCACCACGATATACTTTCCCTCTCCTCCTGTCTCTCCGAATATTTATCATCCATGCGAAAAAACAAGCCTGGGCTAGATATGGACGCCGGGATACAAGAACACTGGTGTACCAATTTACTCTTCTTCGGCCTGGGCTAGAAAAGGGTATTGGGATGCCCTTGTTTTCTTTAGTTCTGGTTAGGCCAGTCAAAACAAATACTTTATATAAATATATATATATATATATATATATATATATATATATATATATATATATATATATATATATATATATATATATATATATATATATATATATATATAATATATTTTGTGTGTGCGCAATTAGCTTCCATGCTTCTCGTACTTTTAAATTCGCCAAATTTCTCCATTCGTCCAACCCTTTTGTCAATTGTAAAACAAATACAGTTCTTACTATAGTGTACTTTATGCGAGTTCATGTCTTTTTGTGGTAACAAATAATTACTCCGTCTCTGCGTAATACATCTCTCTCTCTCTCTCTCTCTCTCTCTGACTTCTCTCACGTCCATTCCTCATTATACCCAAAATGCAGCAAATGTGCCACGCTGTCAAATTTCTCAGTTCCAGAGGTCTTTTATTCCTCACACCTTTGGACCGTCTCCCTAAGGATGCTGCCCAATTAGGACCTCAAAAGTTCAAGAGAGGATGCAGTGCATTACTACCCTAAAGCAATTAACCTTGTATTTTCATCATTTATACTATTAACAATTTAGCTGTTATTTATTCATTTATCTTTGTTTTCTTTTCTAATAATTTTTCTCTTCTTTCTGTATTCTATACTATCTTCTGTGACTTCTTTCAAATGAACAACATGCTCTTTGGAAGCTTGATTTTCAAGTCAATGGCCCCTATAGCCTTGTTCCTTACGAATAGGGGTTTATCTTTTGAAATAATAATAATAATAATAATAATAATAATAATAATAATAATAATAAATAATAATAATAATAATTCTCTTAAATCATCCTATCATCATCATCCCCTCTGCTGGCAGGCTTTGGAATTCTTACTTTATACGATCTTTTAAGAGTGGGCTATCTCCTCGTTCAGGAGTATGACCAAATATATATATATATATATATATATATATATATATATATATATATATATATATATATATATATATATATATATATATATATTTTTAACTTGATTTTGTCTCCATCATGCAAAGGGGCGCTCATCCCAGAAGTCCGTATAACAATATAAAACAATCGTATCATTGACAGTAATTATGAACAACATAATTTCACGTCAGGTTTTCCTTTCAACTCTCTTGTTTACACACACACAAACACATGTACCTGTATGTATGTATGTATGTATGTATGTATGTATGTATGTATGTATGTATGTATGTATATATATATATATATATACATATATACCTGAAGTCACTGTAACACTCAAACAACCTTCTACTTATTTAATATTAGGTATGTATGATTCCTTTACTTTAATTACGTACACAATTATTGACGGTGCTATCACACATACATACATACATACATACATACATACACTGAACTATTACCCGAGCACACATATACGCATACAATGTAAGCATGAATAACGCTTTATCAGAGCACCTAAACAAATACAAATACTAAACACAAGCACACGTACGTCCATAATCTATACGCAGTGTGCGCTATCTCGCCACTTGGCCATCTTCAGTTCATTCAACCTTCGACAAGACGAAAGTACTGTATACGCGGTCCCCAGGAACATGCCTTATCTCTTCGGCAATTACTTGGATAAGAAAGGGAAACAAAAAGAGGAGCGAAAGGACTTGAAACAGAACCATACATTTGGAAACGGACGTCTGATAAAAAAGGGCTCTTTGAAAACAAGGACAAAGGCAGTCGACACAGGAAGTCGTGATCTGAGATATAGCGGAGAAATAAAAAACTTGCATGCAAGGCTTGAGAGAGAGAGAGAGAGAGAGAGAGAGAGAGAGAGAGAGAGAGAGAGAGAGAGAGAGAGAGAGAGACTCCAGGAATAAGTGTCAGAGAGAGAGAGAGAGAGAGAGAGAGAGAGGGGGAATTAGTCTGAGAGAGAGAGAGAGAGAGAGAGAGAGAGAGAGAGAGAGAGAGAGAGAGAGAGAGAGAGAGAGAGACTCAGGAATTAGTCTGAGAGAGAGAGAGAGAGAGAGAGAGAGAGAGAGAGAGAGAGAGAGAGAGAGAGAGAGAGACTCAGGAAAGTGTAAGTGTCAGAGAGAGAGAGAGAGAGAGAGAGAGAGAGAGAGAGAGAGAGAGAGAGAGAGAGAGAGAGTCTCCGGAAAACGTGTCTGTGTATGTGCCCTGAACAAGACAATCATATGTGCTATTTCGAACTTCTATCAGTAACAATAGCACGTGTATTACAGCAATATATACTTAATAGAGAGACTGACATGTGCAACATAAGTAATGTGTGTTCCGCCTTTGGAAAATCCAAAGTGACTTAGATAAGAAAAATTCCAAGTGGATTTCTCCCAATACAAGTCGATTTCACATTTCAAAATTCAGTCCAATGATAAGAGATAATGATAACTGTATTTAATAAGGACTGAATTTAACAACAGTGGATTTGATAAATTGCAATATAACATGAAAAAATTGCCAAATACAACTTTTTAAAATTTCTCACATTACAAGGACACCTCAACGTTGAGATAACGGTAACTACATTAAACGGTAATTTTAAATTTGATGAATGGTGAAATAATTATCATACCTAAAAGTATTAATGAAAAAACTAACACGTTTGGTGAAAACGATGGGAAATGAGCTTGGGAGCCTGTGACTCGAGTAGGGGGACATTCCATAAATCGGATAATGGGAGATTAACGTACAATTTTACATATATTACATAGGACAATTTTTCATTGAAGAAAGGATCTTATCACCTATGTTAAGGACATTTACCTCACTTTCATGAATTCCACTAACGTTGATTAAAAGGATTACGGTAACCACACTTAAAAAGTTAAAACAACCACAGATATAAATTAAAACTGCCTCATATTTTAGCAGTTCTGGATGATGAAACGAATAGATACTGCGGCTACAATAAACTAGGAAAAACACTGAAAAAAGAAGATGAAAACCTCGCTTTTCTGTCATTTCCTCCCTTAACTTTTCTTGAAGAAACAGGAAGTGAACTAAAGGCTGGGTATTAAAGAATGCCATTTTTTCACTTCAAGATAAAGGAAGTGAAGATGAGGCTGTAGTGGAAAGTCGGGACTTGAGGAGGTGGGAGGGGGTAACGAGACGAATTCTAATAATGGAAGGAGGAGGAAGTTTGAGACAGACATGGCTACTTGGAGAGTCAATTTGAAAAAAAAAAAAGGGTATGAGGATAAAAAAAAGGGTGATAAAACAACTGACTGTGAATCTCAGGAAGTTGAGAGAGAGAGAGAGAGAGAGAGAGAGAGAGAGAGAGAGAGAGAGAGAGAGAGAGAGAGAGAGAGGCTACAACTATGATGGATTCAGAAGACGAGGAATTCTTAAGACTAGGAAGACGAAAGTACAGTTACAAAATGTGTTTCTGCATGGACTCGCCTGATACGCGCATGAACAAAGTACTGAGAATAAAGAGTTCTTCACTGGCGGGGTGGGTAGAGCTCTCGGCCAGCACGCTGTTGGCCCAGCGTTAGACTCTCCGACCGGCCAATGAAGAATTAGAGGAATTTATTTCTGGTGATAGAAATTCATTTCTCGTCATAACGTGGTTCGGATTCCACAATAAGCTGTACGTCCCGTTGCTAGGTAACCAGTTGGTTCTTAGCCACGTAAAATAAATCTAATCCTTCGGGCCAGCCCTAGGTAGGAGAGCTGTTAATCAGCTCGGTGGTCTGGTTAAACTAAGATATACTTAACTTTTTTAACTGAGAATAAGGGGGTGGGCGGAAGGGACACCAAACCAACCGAATTACCAACTGCTATACTGTTTCAAAAACCTACTATAACTTGTGGCTACATGGAGTAGCACACGACTTCCTTCACCCTGGATGCTGCCTACGAGAGAGGCTTGTTCATAGGGGTCGCTCTTCCCTACCATCCTTCTCCACCTTCCTCTGTGCCATGCATCCCGACTTCCTTAACTTTTCTCCTGTATGTCATTCGCTAATTTACCCAATTTATCCTTCCGTCTGAATTTCGGCCTTCCCCTTCTTCTCCATCCCTCCAGCTCCATGTTCATAACCTCTTACACACATGATCTTCCCTCCGCCTAACAAGACTAAACCACTGTAGTCTTCTTTCCAGAGTCGATTAACTACCAAGTGGTTAGTACAAGTGATATATATATATATATATATATATATATATATTATATATATATATATATATATATATATATATTATATATATATATTATATATATATATTATATATATATATATATATATATATATATATATATATATATATATATATATATATATATATATATAAAGGCGATAGGATAATCAGAGGAAGGAAATGACATGATAACGCTTTGGGGATACAACGGCGTAATTTTTCGAAAATAGAAAAATAATCATGTTTCTTCTAACTTCTTTTTCCTTTAAGTTATTACTCTACTTCAAGTTCAACAACCACATTTTACTATGGTCTGTAGTAGTAGTAGTAGTAGTAGTAGTAGTCACGATACGTAAATAGTCTATAAATCAGCCTAAAACACCAATAATTTACATATCAAGCCTCTGCAGAATATGAGACCCACAATAAAAAAAATAAGACAATACAAACTCTAAAAAAAAGGTTATTTAAAATAAAACTTGAAAAGTTACTTAACATGGAAATAATGGTGGAATCTCCAATTTCTTCAATTTCTCGTCTAATACCATCCTGTAAAATTACAGTGCCATCCACTCTCCACACAATTCAAAAGCCGATGCAACCTAGATACCAGGTAACAGAGCAATCGTGACCTACTTCTGTGCTCTGTGAAAAATGAGGGTACTGCTCGGTTAAATGTCAAAGTAGGCTGGGCGTTCTAGTTACATAGATACAAAGGTTAAATACAGAATTCAAAAAGTATTACCTTTCCTCGATTTTCCAGTAAGACACCAAAGATGTCAGTATCTACATCGACATCTTGTTTAGCAAGTGTTCAGTCTTTTAAAAATACAAGGAAAACTTAACAAATCATAGGCATTTAATTTAGTACATTTATATACAAAAATATATTCAATTCACAGACACAAATATGTGTGTGTATATATATATATATATATATATATATATATATATATATATATATATATATATATATATATATATATATATATATATATATATATGTATGTGTGTGTGTTTTCTTATAGAATGTAGTGCATTGTGTCGTCCCATTATTTTTATACAATTTGTAATTATATATCTTTTCTTTCATGTGTGTGTGCAAAAGACATCTGTCATAGGAAGATTATAAGAGGTGCATTGTGTCTTTTCCTTCAGAATTTATTTTTAGAATAAACTTTGAAAAAAATACAGGCAATATAGATATTTCTTTCACTGGGACAGGGTGAAGCAAAAGACATCTGCATTCAATAAGAACTAAAGATTATAAGTCCAAAAATTATTAAATATGTAACTATTGTATTTTCCTTCAGAATTTATTATATTGAGAATAAAAAAGAAAAAACATACAGGCAATATAGATATAATGTCTTAAGGACAGGTGTCATTCAAACTGGATGGTATTCAATAAGTTTTTAACAAAAAGATATAGCTTTCTTGTCAAAAAAATTATTAAATATGTACAATAGCAAAATATATATATATTATACATACAGTTTGAATGTGTGTATATATATATATATATACAATTATATATATATAAATTAATATATATATATATATATTATACATATATATATATATATATATATATATATATATATATACATATATATAATATATATATATATATATATATATTATATATATATATATATATATATATATATATATATATATATATATATATATATATATATATATATATATAAAATATACATGTGTTTTAATGAAAATTTACACTAAAAAAAGTTTCACTTTAAAATAAAAACTCACACCACACTGAAATTTATGTCTGCAATTACAGAGAAAGCAGCTTTTATCGCCTGCAAACATAAATCGCTTCCGAAAGAAACGATCCCTTGGGGAAGAACACTATAACAATTATTTTTTCCATCACGGAGGGGATAATTTTCGCCTGCCTCTCTCTCTCTCTTTCTCTCTCTCTCAGTATGTTTACGCATTTCTCTTAATCATTTGGCAGTCATGGAAAAGAACACTATTAGGAAATGTCTCGCATCCAGTGAGGATAATTTCCACCCTCTCTCTCTCTCTCTCTCTCTCTCTCTCTCTCTCTCTCTCTCTCTCTCTCTCTCTCTCTCTCATATATATATATATATATATATATATATATATATATATATATATATATATATATATATATATATATATATATATATATATATATACCCATTTCTCTTGGTCATTTGGCAGTCCAGAAAAGGAACGCTTTAGGAAATCTCTCATAATATGAGAATAATTTTCGACTCTGTGTGTGTGTGTGTGTGTGTGTGTGTGTGTGTGTGTGTGTGTGTGTGTGTGTGTGTGTGTGTATCTCCACCCAATTCCCTTAATCATTTGACAGTCAAGGAAAAGAACAATATTTCAGAAATGTCTTCAATCATGTGCGAATAATTTTCATATCTCTCTCTCTCTCTCTCTCTCTCTCTCTCTCTCTCTCTCTCTCTCTCTAATTATTTGGCAGTCAAAGAATAGAACACCATTTCAGAAGCGTCTTAAAAATTTAAACGAGGGCGTGGTTTTCCGAGAGTGACATAACCAGCTCTTGCGAAGAGAGCAAGAGGTTTTAAACAACGCCACCCCCCCCACCCCAGTCTCCAACCCCTTTCCACTTCCAACCTCTCAAACCCCACCCCCTCCCCGCGCCCGAAACCTCCACTTCTTAGTCCAGGAGCCGACCTCCGCTTGGGAGGAACGAACTAATACTGCGAAGCCGACGCAAGTAATGAAGGCGATGCACCTTGCATTACCATCAAGTTCTTTTACGTCAGCGATATGTTATTCATGAAGATGCGAATTCCTCCCGTTCTCAATACCTCGCACACTTCAGTGGCTTTTGCTTTTTCTTCTTCGCTTTTATTTGGGTTTTGCTTTTTTCCTTCTTTGCTTTTATTTGGCTTTAGTTTTTAATACACACATCGATGGAAGCATTGGGAAATGCAATTTGAAAAAGAACGTACACTTTACCAAACGTTATTTCACTTATTTTTTTATTATCACATCCCATTTTCCTTTTTAAGCACAATAACGTGTAGATTTTTTAATGACTAATTTCACATGTAACATTATTTTGCCACTGCAATGTCTCTTCTTTTACTTTAATGTTATTACATCTCACTTTCTCATAACGGAAAATCACGTCCAATGATCTCTTCAGCGATTTATCTCGCTCATAATTATTCTGACACGGCATTTTATCCATGAGGTAATCTAATTTCGACGCAATTCACGGTCAGATGAGCTTCAGTTACAAGATATACATTTGGCTTATTTACACAAGATATCAAGATCTTCAATCAGGTCCAATATGAGAGAGAGAGAGAGAGAGAGAGAGAGAGAGAGAGAGAGAGAGAGAGAGAGAGAGAGAGTGGAACCTTCTGGCAGTACCATCTCTCAAAGGGGAGAAGGCTGTTTGGTGAAAAATTACAGTAATATTCACCATGCACAGTTTATATTTTGTACGTAAAATAAACCAGTTTATTATTATTATTATTATTTATTATTATTATTATTATTATTATTATTATTATTATTATTATTATTCGCGCTGTCAACTCACCCACATTCCTCTACAAGTAGTCTCAAAATTAAATTCAACATCAATGAATAATCAAGATCTATAATGAATTATCAAAATTCATTTTTCACTCGGATGATAAAAGTTTAATCATCTCGTAATTTTCTCCGCTGCCGAATGGAGCAATGTCACTGGCTAATTAAATCAATGTCTCTCTCTCTCTCTCTCTCTCTCTCTCTCTCTCTCTCTCTCTCTCTCTCTCTTCCAGCTAATTAAAAACCCTCTGTAATTAAGTGCTTAGGAGGGCCTCAAGTTCATTAAAAAATCAGTCGCCACCAGTTTATTTCATCTCCATAATTAATCATAATTCATCCAACCTGTCAGAGAGAGAGAGAGAGAGAGAGAGAGAGAGAGAGAGAGAGAGAGAGGATGGTTCTCTCTTAATTCTGGATTACCAAGATAAAGTTTAAAATTGGAACTCACTCTCTCGCTCACGGATTATCAAGGTAAGGTGCTGAAATTCTCTCTCTCTCTCTCTCTCTCTCTCTCTCTCTCTCTCTCTCTCTCTCTCTCTCTCTCTCTCTCTCTCTCTCTCTCTCAATCCTTGACTTTTAAAATGAATTATGCCTACATTAAATTCTCGCAGTCTCGTTCTGTCCTTTTACAAGAAATAACAATTTCTCTCTCTCTCTCTCTCTCTCTCTCTCTCTCTCTCTCTCTCTCTCTCTCTCTCTCTCTCTATACATGGTACTAGATATAAAACATTCGAAACTTTCTCCTCACTAAATGTTGGACTTTCAGATATAATTCAGGAAAAAATCTTTCTCACCCTCTCTCTGTTTCTCTATCCCGTGCTACACAGCAGTACAGATTTAGATCCTCTCTCTCTCTCTCTCTCTCTCTCTCTCTCTCTCTCTCTCTCTCTCTCTCTCTCTCACTATCCAGTGCTATAAAGCAGTACATTTAGATTCTCTCTCTCTCTCTCTCTCTCTCTCTCTCTCTCTCTCTCTCCATAATTCATCGACTTCCTCCCTCCCTCCCTCGCACCTAACAACAAAGAAGCGAGCTGCCTGAGTAACCAGCCTGAGCGGTGGTCTATAAAAGAGAAGTAACCTTTCCTCCTTTTATCTCCAAATGTCAGCGTCTCCCGTGACGTCGAAAGCTATTGACCAACCCGCCTCTCATGGAGGCATCTGAGTCTTACATAGCAACGCACAGTTTTATGAATACATTTTGGAAGTATTCAAAAATGATAAAAAAAAAATCAAGTTTCATAAATATGGCCTCGTACAAAACTTTTCATTTACGCATACAAAAAGTAAGCAGGCGTTTAAAACGTGCATACCTGAATTCACAGATGCATTTGGGTGGAACACTGCTACATAAAGATGCTTACTGAAGCAAAACGTAGAATTAAACGCACTAACTACGAGCATTTATGAATACCTCATACAAGTATTTATATATGAAGACAAAAAATGTAGAGATCAGTTTTCATACATTTTTTGACGCACAAAGAATAAAAAAAAAAAAGTAGCATTGAAAGCAGCTCCGGGACTCGGGAAACAACTCGTCCATGAAACCGCTGGATGAGTAAAAGAAGTTGTTTGACGGAACATTTTAGGATATTGAAATAATTAAGGACTGTTAATTATACACAAGCATTAAATCGACGTCCGTGAGCAGAGCAAGGGAAGGAAATATCATGGCCTTTTGACGAGCATGGGGACAGGCCGATACAGCATACATTATGTATCATCCACTGCTTAACACCTCAGTTACTACCTACCAACTTACAGATACCTCCTACCATGGCAACAGAGTTGAATAGCTCGCTCGCTAGCTCTCTCTCTCTCTCTCTCTCTCTCTCTCTCTCTCTCTCTCTCTCTCTCTCAAAAACACACACTAGGATGTAAAACCAAAAGTTTTTTATTATAATAAATGTTATGCTGCGCGGCTACTCACATTCTTGCTGGTCCTAATTAGATGTAAATCCTTGTCACCGGAAAGGTGTTTACATGGAAGACCCAAGTATCCTTACCTGGAAAAAAGAAGATATCAGGAAATTAATTTATTTACAATAACCAACTAAATGAATTTCTTATGAGAAAGACAAGAAAAATCATATACACGCTTCATGATTACGAGATTGTAAAAAAATCATGCAAGTAATATAATCTCATTTAACGTTCTGCAATTCAATTATTAAACGTTACTGAAACAGCTGAATTAGGAAAATTTTCTCTTCTAAATTTAGCAACTTCTCTATGTACTGAAGATTCCAAAGAAAATAGAAAACACACACACCTGCAATATCTATGTTAACCAGGACCACTGATATCACTTTGAAACAATATCTCATTTTCAGTATGAACCCACTGATAAACCTCCATTTCTCAATCAAACCTCAATGAACCCCATTTCAGGCAAACATCCATACACACAAAAAGTAACAAATCAAATAGGATGCCTACATATACATACACACCACTCACACAATCTTACTCTCTTCCGTCGAATCTCTGCAGCCAACCCGTTACAATATTCCATTAAAATATCCCATTAAAGGCCCTACCAGCTGAAGCTAAATTAGTTTTTTCCTCCGACATTTATTAAAGATTATACTTATTCCGCTTGTTTGATCTTCTCTAGCAAAGTCACGTCTCAAATGGATCTCTTTTTCTCCAGGACTTCCTGTAATAATTCATGCAAATTTCTTCATCAACCTTTTTCTATTTTTATTCACCTTCCCCTTTCCTCAAGTTCTTCATTTAACCTTTTTGCACTTCCTTAAATCTCAGCCCCCTTGTGACTATGAGTCATTAAAATATGCATTCTATTACCTTCTGAGAAAGCGCACATTTCAGTATACCACCAACTCCCTCTTAATTTTTCCAACCCAGAACGTATTTCTTAAAAAAAAAAAAAACTGCACACCCATCTCAATGAAAACCTCTCAGTAAAAACCTCCCGCCATATTATGCAACACTTCCGTCTTCTCACATTTTCATGCATTCTAACAGAAATAAATATGCTTCTTGTTTTTATATCCTGTTCACATTTTGTTTTCATTCCTTCTTTGACGAGCTCCCTAGCTGTGACGTCAGTGTGCAACATCAAAAGGAGTTTTGTTTTGTTAATGTTACGAGAGTCAAGACTCCTACCAGGCAACTAGACAACTAAAACTCTCTTTTCATTACTTGAGCTTTACACGGAAGGTGGAAGCCCAATGATCTCGGATACAATCAATTCATTTATTCATCCTAACAGATAAGCTTGAACATTCTTTCGAAACCTTGGAACGATTTAAAAACTTATACAACCAAACTTATAAAGAGAAACTACCGTGTTTCATCATACCTAATTATTTGGAGTAACAGCAAAGCTGTAAATGTAAAATATTGGATAACAAAATAAAAGTGAATAAAGCTTCACAACGCAAGCAATTACGATGATTCTTTAAAATCTTATACATAAATCTACACAGCGAATATATATATATCTATCTATATATATATATATATATATATATATATATATATATATATATATATATATATATATATATATATATATATATATATATATATATATATATATATATATAATATTCCCTTTATGACAGGTGGTGCAAGAAGGCTAGACACTCATTGTTCTCAGCAAGTCCAAAAGGAAGGGTGAAGGTGTTGGCACCATACCCCTTTATTCGTGACCACACCTGACCCTAGCGCCCATTCACAGCTGATAGCAACTGTGAACCCAACTGTTTTTATGATGTGGGTATATTTGCGTGGATGCATAAAAAAAAAGAGTATCTGCAAATAAAACACTAGCAAAACCGGAATATAACTCAGTGAGTTTACTAACCCTTGTACAAATATGAAGACATAAATGTACATGGTTCGTAAAGTGCATAATCATTACTGATCTCTCTCTCTCTCTCTCTCTCTCTCTCTCTCTCTCTCTCTCTCTCTCTCTCTATATATATATATATATATATATATATATATATATATATATATATATATATATATATATATATATATATATATATATATATATATATATATATATATATATATATATATACACACACATACAGTATACATATACACATACATATATAGTGTATATATTATATATGTGTGTATAACTGAATCACGAAAACATGGAACGTGATGAATACATATATATATATATATATATATATATATATATATATATATATATATATATATATATATATATATATATATATATATATATATATATATATATATATATATATATATCCATTATATTTATATATATATATATATATATATATATATATATATATATATATACATACATACATACATATATATAAATTTCGATGACCGAATACATTACTGAAACACTAGAAACGTTATAAAACTCAACACCCATTCTTTCATTCTTTGGAGAAGAACACCATTATGTAACACAATCATTGGTCAGACCCACACGCAATGTTCACCTCCCGGGTTAAAATGCCCTTCAGAAGTGACCAGATTTTTTACGCTTTCTCGAACACTGACAGCGCAAGCGAACCAGCTTATGTACCCAATCATCAGAGATACTAAGACAAAGAGAGAGAGAGAGAGAGAGAGAGAGAGAGAGAGAGAGAGAGAAGAGAGAAGTCTGAGAAGTCTGACGTAAATCTAATCTGCCCTGCCATGGAACGAGAAGATTTCGTTGTGGATTGCTATCCATTAGGTCGAAGGTGTCTCGTGCCTTACAGTTTTATTGTTTGTCATTCAAAACAAAAAATTAACTACAAAGAGTAGACCAAAATATGAAATATATAAAAAACCGTAAACAGAAAAACGGCCAAGAGTAAATCAACAAAGAATACACACAAATATAAACATTTTAGCTCTGGAAATACAAGAAAAAATCATTTTTCTTTCGTTATATTGAGTTTACACGGCAAAGTGGCATACTGGACTGAAGTTCTGAATGAATATTACACATCTCAATAATGACTGGTTTTGATGGAATCTCATTTTTTTCCATCCTAGATAGCCGTCCATGTTAACGGAATGAAAAATAACATTTCCATATGCACCTACCCGTTAAAACCTTGTACTGGAATATAGACTATTTTTGATGGTATCAGCAGTAAATCTCAACAATTTACGATACTTAACCTCCCCTTATTCTCTACCCCTACGTTGTTTACAGTTTTCATCGAAAATCCTTGTAGGCTATGGAATAACAAATAATTACCCTTCATCTTTGCCCATCTGTATTTAACAGAAATGCAAGATTACAATTTATGGCGTCCAATACCAAATACGCAAATGCGTCCCGGTCATGTTTACACAAGAGCATACAGGTAACGTACACATACATGAATAGCTGTGATGTACAGTCACATGCTCAACTGTAATGTATACACGACTGAATGCATGTTATGTAAACATGTGTGCAAACCTGTAATGTACATACAAATGCACACTTGTAATGGCTATACCTATGCATAATTTTATTGCATACACATATGCAGACCTGTTGTGTATGCAGTTGACGCGTATTATAATCCGTGTCTCTTTGCTGTGGACTTGAGGAGGTTAAGGTATTAAATGCTAGAGCAAACTTCCGTGTTGTTTTAGTTATAGTAAACACACATGCCAGATTTGAGAGAGAGAGAGAGAGAGAGAGAGAGAGAGAGAGAGAGAGAGAGAGAGAGAGAGAGAGAGATTAATAAAGAGACCTTTTGTTGAGGGGCAGATTACTAAACGATGTAAGAGAGGGGCAGAATATAGAGAGAGAGAGAGAGAGAGAGAGAGGAGAGAGAGAGAGAGAGAGAGAGAGAGAGAGAGAGAGAGAGAGAGAGAGAGCTGTTCAGAAACAGATTAATAGGCTATGAAGAGAGAGAGAGAGAGAGAGAGAGAGAGAGAGAGAGAGAGAGAGAGAGAGAGAGAGAGAGATTTTCACAGAAACAGATTAATAGGCTATGAGAGAGAGAGAGAGAGAGAGAGAGAGAGAGAGAGAGAGAGAGAGAGAGAGAGAGAGAGAGAGAGAGAGAGCTATTGTGGAAGCGGATTTAAAGTGAGCATGTAAGATCAGCTTCTGGGAGAAAACAAAAACCACTATCCATTATTTGGGATGAATAACAATAAAAGAATATTACTAGACATTACGACGATGTAGACTTTGGCAATGACGAATAAAATTACTCATGCACGCTTAGAAAGCTATTAGAAAGTCTCTCATTCTTAATTCCAACTCTCAAGTCTAAATACTAAGTTTTTTTTATTCCATTCTTCTATCATGATTTTTTTTAAAAAATCAAAAGTGTTACTGAAAGTATTAAAAAAAATAAGAAATGAAATATTTTGCCTTTTTGTCCATTTGCCCGTTTTTAACAGCTCCTGCAAAGAACAATTTTTAAAATTATTAATGCCGACAGTATCGGAAAATTGTTCGAAAGTAAATTTTAAAAAATAGACATATATTTAATCCAAATGTCTGTGTTTTTAAACGGTTCCCCCGAGAAGAATTCTTAAGAAAAATCAAAGTAACGGTGAAAGTTCCAAAATGTTTCTAATTTCTACCTTCTGGATCTCAAACGATCCAGCAATCTTCCCGATGACCTCAGTCCTATCTCCATACAGGACTTTATGGGCTTCTCCAGGAGCAAGAGCCCGTGCCAGCACTGGCTTAATCTTCCCATAGGATCGCCAGTTAAAAATCTTTTTACATCTCTCTCTCTCTCTCTC
This sequence comes from Macrobrachium rosenbergii, assembly GCF_040412425.1. Classification (NCBI taxonomy): domain Eukaryota; kingdom Metazoa; phylum Arthropoda; class Malacostraca; order Decapoda; family Palaemonidae; genus Macrobrachium; species Macrobrachium rosenbergii. The sequence continues at coordinate 48,242,970 of NC_089741.1, forward strand.
TCTCTCTCTCTCTCTCTCTCTCTCTCATCCTCCAGCCCCAATGCAATATAAATCACACATGCCACATGTCCTACTTTTGCATGTCTGTCAATAACCTCTCTGAATCGCTTGGTCATTCCGATGATCAATTTTTTATAACAGCTAACTCATAAAAAGATTATGAACGTTCCAGTTATTATTTACACTTCCATAACAACATTAAAAAAGCAGACATTTTGATGAATGTTATATTTTGTTATTATTATAATTATCCTTATTATTTATAGCAAACAACGAACAATCATACTGAATGCCAGTTATATTAGGCGAAAAAGACTAACAAATTTCACAATGACTCTGAATATATCATGAGCTATCGTCAGCTAAGAGCAGTATTGGACAAATTTTTCATAAGTATATTGTTTATATAACATGAAAATAAAAGCACAAATTACACCGGATATTTACTGTTATTATTATTATTATATCTGAACCAGAATAATAAAGCTAAAATTAACAACAAATAGCTTATCTAATAAACAACAATTTCTTACAATTTGTCTACAGAAGAATTTCCGCACAGTATCTTATTCCGAGACTTGTCATTTGCTGCTGAGTGAAATTAAAATCGTCCGGTAAAATGCTTATTCCTGATTTTTGCCTCTGATTTTCTGTCATTTACTGTAGCTAAATGGAGTTCTAAATGGAGTTCTCCATCAGCTTTGAAGCCACACGAATTATTTAACAAGCAGAAGAAACTATTACGTAACTTCCTTTGACGATATGTGTTTCGTTGAGAGAGAGAGAGAGAGAGAGAGAGAGAGAGAGAGAGAGAGAGAGAGAGAGAGAGAGAGAGAGAGAGAGAGAATTTACTTTCTCTCCAGGGTCTGAAAACTCTCCCCTTTCCCAATACCGAATTATTACGAATTACATAATTTTGCTCAGAATTATTGTAGCATAACGTTTGCTGCCACCACAGTTGTCAAATATACCATTATCAAATTGCATATCCTACCGGTTTGTAACTATGGAACTATTTTGCGAGGGCGGGGCGGGGGGGAGGGACAGGAGAGAAAGGAAATATCCCTTTTAATTACTCCAAGTACAAATGTACAGTTCTCAGATTTGTCTCACTTTATTTCTCATAAAACGAAGTCATGTCTCCGCGTTAAATATATATTCGAAAACTTGTAAAGTATATTTGTGCGTGCATCTTTCCTCTCCCAGAGAGAGAGAGAGAGAGAGAGAGAGAGAGAGAGAGAGAGAGAGAGAGAGAGAGAGGGTAAATAAATGTACAGTTCTCAGATTTGTCTCACTTAATTTCTCATAAAACGCATTTATGTCTCCGCACTAAATATATAATTCGAAAACTGGAAAAGAATATTTGTGCGTGCATTTTTCCTCTCCCACAGAGAGAGAGAGAGAGAGAGAGAGAGAGAGAGAGAGAGAGAGAGAGGGTAAATAAAGAAACTTTCCCTACTACGTCGGTCAGACCCCCTGGCGGAACAAATGAGAACCACACAATGTAAACAATGCTGCCGACTCCTCTGGGAGCTTAGGAGCCTTGGGGCCACACAGAAATGGGTGGACCAAAAGGGGAAAACAAGAACTGAGAGAGAGAGAGAGAGAGAGAGAGAGAGAGAGATAAAAACTCAAAAGACATTACATGCCATCATATTTGCGCAAAGGAACTTCATCAATAAGCGCAGAAAAGACAAACATACCTCCGGCCCCTAAATAAATACGGTTGTAAGCGAGGTTTAAGATTGGAAAACAGTCGCTGGAAATGGAAGATAACATTTCCCAGGAACTGAAAGTTTTAAGATTAAAAATATGCACTTTACTTCAACTTTGGAAATCGGAATTGTACAGAAATCCCCAAAAATGTTACAATAAAATAAAATTATCATCTTAGAAGGCTACTAGCTTGGAGAATGACACTATAAAGTCCCCAAAATATTACAAAAATATAATACTGCATACCCTGATAGTTTCTACTCTAAACGATATGGTATAGGTAATCACAAAAATATTTGAAAAAATATAGCAAAACGCTCAACGTCTGTTTTTGTTATCATTTTACACTAAACCTGAAAACGTGTAAAAAAACCAACACATTTCATTAAGAAATAGAATAACCCACAAACAGAAATGTCTTCCAAGAGGTGTAATGACTTCTTCCACGAGAAATTACGGCAAATCACACATTCACGACCACAGAAATTATGTCGCCTCCGAGCTGCCGTGGTCACCCAGCGGGCAATACCACATACTCCTTTCACTTTCTTTTTTTCACGGGAGGTAAAAGAGGCAAAACATAAAACTTTCAGACAGAGATTAATATTGTTGTTGTCCTTGTGAGATTAATCTGGCCTTGTCCCAGCACGGGTTCTTGCTCCTTCGAGAAGGAACCTGAGAGAGAGAGAGAGAGAGAGAGAGAGAGAGAGAGAGAGAGAGAGAGAGAGTACGGGAGGAGGATTGGAAGATGAGTAGGGAGATGGAGAAAAGGAGTTAGCATGGGTAAGGAAGAACCACGAGAGAGAGAGAGAGAGAGAGAGAGAGAGAGAGAGAGAGAGAGAGAGAGAGAGAGAGAGAGAGAGAGAGGTTGGGGAGGGGGGACGATGGGTAGGGAGATGGGAAAGGAGTTAGCTTGGGTGAAGAGGAGCCTAGCAATCAAAGTTGACCCTCCTACTCAAACCATTTCTACTCTCCTTTCCTTTCCTCACCTTTCCTCTCCTCTCCTTTCCTTCTCTTTCCCACCTCTCCTCCACCTCCACTTCCAACAACAGCTGTTCACATACTTCGAAGCTTTCCTCTCAAGATTTCCCAATCCCATCGATTCCCTTACTTATCCCCTTTGTATTCCCATTACTGAATTTACCTACCTCTCCCCTCGATGGGAATTTACTTCACATAGTCATGAATCACTCACTTAAGTGTTCTGCAAATAAAATAGATGAATCACACATCAAATACTACACTCCATTACGTAAAATATATGAATAATGCACCATGCATATTTTCCAATGATAAATGATCTCTATCATATATCATCCACAAATGTTTTACGGATATCTATTTTCTGAACAGCTCCATACTCTGACGAGTCTACTCAATGTATAAAAAGAAATTTATTCATATTCGCCATAAAAGTATTTTCCGATGAAAAAATACAGTTTACTTATGAATTCAAAAAACCGGATTTTCATACAATTGCACAATATTTTCATAAAAATTTTAAGATGATAAACCATATTTTCATTTTCAATTAATAACACGGGGTACATTTTCAATTAATAACCCGGGGTATTTTTCTTTATCAAAGAACGCTCCCATTAATGACCGTTCCGTTCACGAAGCAAAACAATCTATTAGTCCCGAAAATAAAGTTTTCAAAATCGCAATATTCTTCTCCACTTTCAACTTAAACAATAGCTTCCTACCCTCAGCCAATATTCTCTTCCTTTTTCTAAAGAAAATTCTTATATGCTCCTTCTCTTACCATTATACTTCATCCCCATCGTCTCTAAACACAAAGCCTACTCCATAAACATTCCCCACTCGCCTAAACGAACGCAAGCTAAACAACTCTCACTTAAGGGAACAACAGAAATACGAAGTCAAATACCTTTTCTAAACAATGCTGAGTAGCAGCTGAATTATAGAGCTACGGCCTTTAAATAAAAGAGAGGATTAAAATTTATATACCATACCAATGTATTCATACCGTCAAAAATGACTACAAATTCATTCTACGTACTTATAAAGGGGCATACACACACATGCACACAAACACACACACACACATGATTATATGAAGATAAAAAAAGGCCCATAAAACACTGTTTGAACGTTGCAACATGATTATATAATATATATATATATATATATATATATATATATATATATATATATATATATATATATATATATATATATATATATATATATATATATATATATATATATATATATATATATATATAGAGAGAGAGAGAGAGAGAGAGAGATATCACGACGTCAATCTTTCCTGTTAAGCCAATGGAACTAAACAAATGAAACTACACCAACAAGTAAAAGCTTGAACCGTTGTACATCTTCCTCAGTCAGAGCCAACTATAACAACACTTTCTATAATTCTACCTTACGCATCCAACAACGCCTACGTTTAGGTTTGTAGTCCAATTACTATTTCTCAGAAACTCAAAATTAGCTGGAGATGTTTATTCCCATAAGGAGAGGTCATTCGGGCGAGAGGGACCCGAGTGTCTTCTTCCCAAGGAGAAAGGTCATTTTCATTTTGGGTGGTTTTGTATATCTGACCCGAAAAACAACTCTTCTGGTTAAGCGGGTCGAATGAGGTCAACCGTTACATTAAATGTGATGCCTTGTATGCAGTTCTCAAAATTCTACATGTTTATGTTCCCGAAAACCTAGGCCATAATGATGATGATAATTTGCTCCTTAATGGCGATCACCACCACCATAATTATTATTATTATTATTATTATTATTATTATTATTATTATTATTATTATTATTATTATTATGGTTGTAGTAGCAGTACTAGTAGTAGTAGTAGTATAACCAAACCATTCAATTATCAAATAACTGAAATAAAAAAATTGATAAACCTACAGAGTATTACTAAAATCTCCAGTTATGCCGCAGCCATTTTCCTCCCATGAGAGAGAGAGAGAGAGAGAGAGAGAGAGAGAGAGAGAGAGAGAGAGAGAGAGGCAAGTTCCCATGAGGAAATAAACAAAACTGAACACTCTCGTTTCCAAGCCTCCTCCGCCCCTCCAATCCAAACTGACCCTATGGCCACCCCTAAATCTCGGCCCACCTCCTCCATCCTACCAGCACATTTCTGAACTAGTAAACAAAGATATACATCGTATTTAAGAGCCGTAAAATTTCTTATTCTCGGTGCTATTCCAGTCGAGGAATTCACAACAATCAAAATGAATAGCGAGAGGAGCTGTTTCAAAGGCAAATCCCGGCTATTACTACTACTACCACCAGTACAGCAGCAGGCACTTGCAGTATGTTATTGTAGTTGCTGTTGCAGGCACTACCAGAATCTTGTTGTTGTTGTGGTTGGTTGTTGTTGATGCTTGCTGCTAATGGGTTAACATTTAGCTGGCCATCTGCCAGCACGGACAATTTAATCCTGCTACTTTGCTTAAGTTGGGTCGGTGGACTATTGCATTATAAATTTAAGAGAGCTTATACTTTTCACTTCAGCTATGCATGTACGTACGTATGTATTATGTCGGCAATATTTTTTGTCAAAGCTATTCAACAAAAAGACCAACAGAGCCAAGAGGAGACAAATACATTAAAACATCAAATAAAAAAAATCACGACAAATAAAATAACTCGATATAAATGATGAAACATTATAGATTTCACTTCAACAGCGGATGCATCATGCACTTCCATGTTTTCATTAAAATACGTGTGCATGACCACATTCAACAAGTAATCCATACATACGTATAAACGTATGTACAAGCCTAAAATTATACATACACAGAACTTGCCTCTTCCATTATAATTCCACTGGGAATAACGAAACAACAACTGATATTAGGAAAAAATCATAAACATTAAATTAAAAATCCAGTCACAAACATTTTAACCAGAAAATTTAATTCAATTAAAACCAATGATTCAAATTAATACTTTAAAATGGATATTTACAAAATATAAAAGCGATAATCAAAACTTTATTAAACCAGATGACCGTAACACCAATACTGCATTATTCATCCTCACAGCCTGGCGTGCTGTCTGACGGTAACAGTTAAGCAAAGTCTAGTAAACAATGGTCATCCTACTATGATACGGACCAATTCTTGTCCTCCTGAGATCTATATACGCACATTTATGTTTAACACATACCTCTCTCTCTCTCTCTCTCTCTCTCACATTACACATTATATTATATATATATATATATATATATATATATATATATATATATTTTTTTTTTTTTTTTTTTTTTTTTTTAAGCGCCCTAGACTGTGAACTCAAATAATACAGATTCAACATTACCAATAGTTTCCTTTCTCAAAAGAAAATAAGTATATACAATACACCAAACTGAATGGAAAGGCAAGGATAAATCAAGACTTCCGAGTTTGGGGCTAAGTATCATTGCTGAAAATGAATAGAAAGGAAAACGTTGTTATCTAAAATGAACACATGAAATGATGCAAAGGTTTCGTACTTTAGGAGGGATATATCTTAATAATAATTATATAGCTTTCGTGTAATTTTTCCTCAAGTAAAAGAGGATTTTTGAAGTAGTTATGAACTCTTCAGTCAACACAGGATTCATTTTTGAAGTAGTTATGAACGCTTCAGTCAACAAAGCAAGTCATTTAATTTTTAATCTTTCAAAGGAAACAACACAAGTTCAACATACGTAATGAATCAAATGTTACATTGAGGCGTTCATGAAAAATATGATACGCTCTAGAAGCTCCGGGACAAAGGCAAAGCTGATTTTCCCGACGTGCTTGCAGGCACAAAACACTACAGAATGTTGTCGAACAGTGCATGCCTAAATACTGTTGCTGATTCTGGAGCCATGCCTATCGAAAGGATGACATGCTCATTATATGGGGTTAAACAGTGTTGACTTCATCACGCTCATTCTTACATACTGATTTATGCAAACATACTCCAACACAAGAGGATTTTTTCCATGTTCATCCCGACAAACTTTCTTCCTATCCACGATATTTTCAAAGGTTCTCTCTCTCTCTCTCTCTCTCTCTCTCTCTCTCTCTCTCTCTCTCTCTCTCTCTCTCTCTCTCTCTCTCTAGACGGGGTTCTCACCCAACACCACTTAAGTGGAATTCTATTAGCACGTCTCTCTCTCTCTCTCTCTCTCTCTCTCTCTCTCTCTCTCTCTCTCTCTCTCTCTCTCTCTCTCTCTCTCTCCCTTATGAGCTCTCTTACAGACATTTTGTAACTGAACAATATTCATCACATAAAAATCTCGTTCACATACAATAAACAGTTAAGAATTTTCCTACATACAATAAACAGTCAAGAATTTTCCTAAGTATAAGTTACCGAAGCGGATTATTTCTCTAGAAAATTTCTTATCCACATACATTTGGCTACATGCAGGCTTAAGTGTGAATAGTGTGGAAACCCGGGTGGCAGCAAGCAGCTAGAGAGAGAGAGAGAGAGAGAGAGAGAGAGAGAGAGAGAGAGAGAGAGAGAGAGAGAGAGAGAGAGAGAGAGAAATTTAAATCGGTCAAAATATTACTAGCAAGCTTTATACCTACAACAACTAATCATACTCCTCAAATATAAACAAGAAATTAAACATCATTTTACAACAGAATAAACAAACATCAACCTGTAATTAAATTCACAACCACCATCTCCATATCCCTGCTAAACAAACTTTAATAATATAACTCACTCTTTCCTCAGCCAACGGTGTTATTATGACAACATTCATACCCTTTTTCTTTTCAGTTTTCTGTAAAAGAAAACTACTGTGCCGGCTTTGTCTGTCCGTCCGCACATTTTCTGTCCTCACTTTTTCTGTACGCCGTCGGATCTCAAAAACTACTGAGGCTAGCGGGCTGCAAATTGGTATTTTGGTCATCCACACTCCAATCAAACATACCAAATTGCAGCCCTCTAGCTTTAGTGGTTTTTATTGTATTTAAGGTTAAAGGTAGCCATGGATCGTGCTTCAAGCAACTATATAGGCCAGGCCACCACCGGGCCGTGATTAAAGTTTAATGGGCCGCGGTTCATACAGCATTATACCGAGACCACCGAAAAATAGATCTATTTTCGGTGGCCTTGACTATATGCTGTAGCGGCTGTACAGAAAATTCGATTGAGCCGAAGAAACTTCGGCGCATTTTTCACTTGTTTCTTTTTAACCACAATAAAATGACTATCAGACCCACACTAATGCAAACTCAATTAATCAACTTCGTTCGACCAAAAATGAACAAAATCCCATTTTCAAATAAACTAATCGCTTTGATCGGAGGGAAGGCAGAAAAGAGGTCGGGATGGTGGAGAGGGCGAAGTGGAGAGGAAGAAAGAGAAGAAATGGAAAGGGAAGGAACGTAAAAAGGGAGCCATACAAAGAATGGGAGATGGGAAGGGGAGAAAAGGTAAGGTGAAAATAGAGAGGAAAGGGAGGTAGAGAGAATGGAAAAGGATGATGATGATGGCGATGCTTGAACGGAATGGGAGAAGGCGGGATGGAGAGAAAAGGTAAGGTGAAAATAGAGAGGAAAGGGACGTAGAGAGAATGGAAATGGAGGAGGAAGATGGTGATGCTTGAACGGAATGGGAGAAGGTTGGATGGAGGGAAAAGATAAGGCGAAGCGGGAGAGGGGAGGAATGAGGGGGTAGGGAAAGGAACGTAGAGAGAACGGAAAGGGAGGAGGAAGATGGTGACGCTTGAACGAAAAGGGGAGAAGATGGGATGGAGAGAAAAGATAAGGGGAAATGGGAGATGAGGGGAATGAGAGGGCGAGGAAAGGGGGAGTAGAGAGAATGGTAAGAGGGTTCGAGATGAGGGGGGGAAGGGGAAATTAAAAAAGCAAAAGAAGGGAGGAAAAGGGGATAAGAGAAGCATTTCGATTTTAAAAAGTACTTCCCTCAAAAGTGAACAAGTCTGTTTCACTCGAGCAAATCGCACAAACACCCCTTGTTGACTGAATGGGGGAGGAGAGAATGGGCGTGAAATGGAGTGGATCCGTTTAATGCTGAAGTACCTACGAACGAGAGAGAGAGAGAGAGAGAGAGAGAGAGAGAGAGAGAGAGAGAGAGAGAGAGAGAGAATTATATATGAAACAAACTACAGAGTATTTGCAATTAATGCCTATCCATTCTAAGTGAGATTTATTACATAA
>NC_089741.1:48256857-48264357 GCF_040412425.1 Macrobrachium rosenbergii
GCCACGAACGATGTATCGGTTTTGTGCCTCTGACTTCAGTTTTAATTATTTGCCATGTCTGAAGCCAGATCCGACTGCACGAAATTCTCTGGTATTCCCGGACAACAGTTATCGGACTTGTGTAGATATTCTACCATTTTTTGCTATATTTTCAATTTGTATTTCTGTAATTTTACTATCAAGTGCCTTCGTTGTTTTTCTCTTCTCTCTCACTTAAATATTCAATTCGGCCAAAGAACGCTCATAAAGAAAATGGTATTCTGAGTTGTTCCAGTTAAAAAACATTTAGCTATATAAAAAAGTAACTTTTTTTTTTATTGAAACCTCTACGTTTAGATTTGCCGCCCTCTAGCCTGGATAAACCTCTCTCCCACCCAATTCCTCTTGCCCAAATGCATGTATGTATAATGAGTTTACTTTGGTCCTAACGCCGGGACATTAAATAACGTCCCTAGGGTTAAGACTTGCCGTCTAGACGTTCTCTTATATTACCGTTAACTTTTGACCCTATGTGCACACTAGTAATAATGATAATCTTGAAAGCCTGACTTAATCTCTCGAGTGGTTTACACTGATTAGCGACAGCTTTGAAAGGACGGAGATGAATCATTACCACTGCAGTGAAGTGTTGATTTGTCTTCAGATAATTATTTTTAATGAAAACAAATAGAATCGACGATGAATACGATACTCGAACCAGCCCTTTATCCTGAACCACTACTCACGCAAACGAGTAAAAAAAATTATTTCATATATGGTCTAATAATAATAATAATAATAATAATAATAATAATTTCCTAAAAACAACCTCAAGCTTAGTATGATCATCCATAAAAAATATCATACATAAAAAACCAGTGAAATACAAACCTTTAAGAAAAAATAATCTATTCACACTCAGCCAGCCATAATCTTCTCAGCACAGGATATTAATTTGCGAAAAACAAACACTAATAATTTATAAAAAATTAAATTCCTACCTATAATGGATGAAAATCCTACTTCTCAAAAAAATTAGAAAGCTCTTATAAATTACGCAGAAAACATATCCCTAGTTATCGTAAACATATAATGTTATCATTTCCAGGAAAAAAAAACACACACACAACATCTGGCATATGTAATGCTACCAGTGCTTTAAAGGAAACCCCTTTAATTTCTCATAAGGAAATATCCCATTACTCTAGATTATGTAAGACAAATAACTACGAACGTATGCACTCAAAATTTATATTTGCCAGTTTATAAACAAAAGAAACTACTACCCAGCTCCCATTAAAAACGCTGTCAATTATATCAAATATAAAACACAACTAATTTACAACCACAAACTCCCTCAACATATGACGAAGCACCTCATTACCAATAAATAACAAACACAACGCCCTATTAAACACAAACCATCAAAGACCCATTAAAATGTGACAGATGTGGATCCTTCTAAAATATGACAAGGGAACCCAACGCTCCTAAAACTCCTCTTGACAGATGGACCACAACACTTTGGGATCGCTCTTAGGGGCAAGAGCCAGTGCTGGCATAAACCCACCTTAATCTTCTGACAACACCACCAAATAAAAAAAAAGGCAACATCACGACGACAGTTTAAACCAGAAGTCTCTTAACCGTAACCAGACGTACTCTTCTTCATCCAACCAATAATAATTACAAGACCCCCTCTCTCCCCGCCCCAAATTCCCCCTCCCCAGGGGTCCTCCCTCCCCCCTCCACCAAGGGGTAGTCCCTCCCCTCCCCTCCCCCAGGGGACTAACCCCTTCTCTCTCGGACCCCTCTTTACGAACACACACATGCGAGGAGATAAGGCACATAAACCAAGCCTTATCATACGCCCAGTGTAGTGGTCACGAGGAGGCGAACAAGAGCAATGAATGGAAGGGAAGGAAGGAAGGAAGACCGAATGAAATGAAGAGTGGTGAGAGTCATCTCTCTCTCTCTCTCTCTCTCTCTCTCTTCTCTCTCTCTCTCTCTCTCTCTCTAGCCTAAGCCCTAATGAGTCACCTACTTAGCACCCAGTGAAGTAGAGAGAGAGAGAGAGAGAGAGAGAGAGAGAGAGAGAGAGAGAGAGAGAGAGAGAGAGAGAGAGATTTTGATTTGATTTGATTGTGGGTTATCTGGCGGAGAGAGAGAGAGAGAGAGAGAGAGAGAGAGAGAGAGAGAGAGAGAGAGAGAATCAGTTCAAGACATCTGACTTATCATGGCCGATATACAATCCAGATATCAAAACCAAATGCCGTGTAATAGGCGACGTTCTCGAATATCACCTGAATGTCGCTCGTAAACGGCGTGGTGATTTCAAGATGACCTAAAATACCTCACTAAAATGTTTCTTTTCGTGGGGATGTTCCACATAAATATTTAAAGAGTTTATACGTGCGATGTGTCATGAGGCAGATCGACCATCAAATCATGAGGAAGGTTTGTAGGTTAGTTTTATAAATAATATTCCTTATCTTAATATTTTTTCTTCCCTTCTAATAAACACTAGGTTTGTATTATTATTATTATTATTATTATTATTATTATTATTATTATTATTATTATTATTATTATTATTATTATTATTATTGGTGAAGAAAATCACAATGGTTTAGATGAAATATATTATTATTATATTATTATCCTTTTTCCAACGACGAGCATCTAAAATATTCATTAATTCACCATCTACCACGGCGTGACATTTTTTTTAAATGAACGACAAACCGTAGCAAATTACGAGCAATTGAAAAAATAAAAATTAATAAACCGATTATTAATTGAACATAAAACATCTAATCTACATAGCCATTCAGATAAAAGCAGCTTACTACAGACTAAGCGTGACTTCGACACACATTAAAAACGAAATAAATAAATAAAAGAGGGGACGGAAGGTACCTGCTCCTTGACTTAGCACCGATCCCCTCACGACGTGACAAGCTACAGCGCTAGAAAGCTTTGGCATGCCGTCCTAATTAAAAGATCATTAGCGTTACTGGCTGATAACGCTAATGTATGCATCGTCGTGAGCTCTCGCCTCGCTGTAAAGTACCCTCTGCATCCAATGGGGCGACAACATTTAAAATGTTTCTCTCTCTCTCTCTCTCTCTCTCTCTCTCTCTCTCTCTCTCTCTCACACACACACACACACACACACACATTATATATATATATATATATATATATATATATATATATATATATATATATATATATATATATATATATAGTGAGATAGAGAGAGAGAGAGAGAGAAAGCGTGCGTTTACCTCTCCACTTTCTTCATTCTACCTCCAATCCACAACAGTCGACTAAACAACCAGGTACCCAATTCACTGATCGACCACAAGAACTCGGTTTTTAAGCTGAGCGCGCTTACCACTCCGCCACGTACGATAAAAAGCATGCCTTAGTTTTACCAGAGCACTGAGCTGATTAACAGCTCTCCTAGGGCTGGCCCGAAGGATTAGACTTGTTTTGCGTGGCTAAGAACCAATTGGTTACTAGCAACGGGACCTATAGCTTATTGTGGAATCCGAACCACACTATAGCGAGAAATTAATTTCTATTACCAGACATAAATTACTCTAACTCTTCATCAGCCGGCCGGAGACTCGAACTCGGGCCTAGCGAGTGCTAGTCCACAGCTCTACCGACTCGCCTAACGAAGAGCTACCACGTACGATAAAGAGAGAGAGAGAGAGAGAGAGAGAGAGAGAGAGAGAGAGAGAGAGAGAGAGAGAGAGCTTGGTTACACAAAATATCCAAAATATAAATGAAGGCGCATCAGTAGGAAAATAGGATTCAGGCTAACCTTGATATGCCTTTATGGAAGCCATGAAAGGCCTTACTAAACACTGAAGATTATACATAAGTATACATGAAGCCACATGATGAAAAAAAAATAACTGTTACTGATCAAAGGAGAAAAACTGATCAAAGGAGAAAAACTAAGTCAAAAGCACAGTCGTTTACCGCCACCATTATTATTATTATTATTATTATTATTATTATTATTATTATTATTATTATTATTATTATTATTTCGATCATAATAATATAATGATAATAATGAAGAAATCCACAACGGTGGGAAGGTAAATATATATTAGAAATGTATATACAAACGAGAGCTTTAGAGAACCTACTCGGTTCTCCTTCTCAGTATGACTAAAAAAACTAAAGTAATCGTAGAGGTAAAAGTTTTGATAAAATAAATAACGATTTACACCTTGTAGTTGACAGGAGAAAACCGGTCGTAATTTGAAATTAGCCAATTTCGTAATAATAATAATAATACTAATAATAATAATAATAATAATAATAATAATAATAATAATAATAATAATAATAATAATAATAATAATAATAATAATAATAATTATTATTATTATTATTATTATTATTATTATTATTATTATTTTTATACAACTTGCTTGCAATGCTATGACCTTGTAACACATTCTTCAACAGAACACAATGTCCAACTGAGAGATGAACGCATATAATAAAATGAAGTAACAAAAAGGATAAATATTAAAAAAAAAAGTCAGTAACATAAAAACCAAAATTACGTCAATGGCAAATGGCACTCTACACCACTCAGCTATAAGGACCATCCCAAAGTTTCACAGTGCCGGTTATCCGAGGTAATTACATGGCGTTTGAATAAAACTTTACGGTTTCCAAAAGGTTTCCTTAAATAATTGAAAGTCTTAAATACTGACACAGGGGAGAGAGAGAGAGAGAGAGAGAGAGAGAGAGAGAGAGAGAGAGAGAGAGAGAGAGAGAGAGAGAGCTGGCTCATATACATGAATGTTTCGGGAACCTTCTGCGGTTTAAAACTAAGAGGGAAAAAAACTCAAATAAAACGATATAAATCAAATTAAAACTACCAAAAGCACCGATAACGCAAAGAAAATATATACCAAACAAGTGTAAAGTATTAATACGTAATTAATCACACAAACGCGCGCGCACACACACACATATATATGTATGTATATATATGCATGTATATATACATAATTATATAATATAAAATTCTGTTTTCAGCATCCTTTGAAATACGGTTGCTCGGTCCATGCAAATGAAGACATCAGCGGTAAAACAAGTGTGAAGACAAAGGATAATTAAAATGGAAACGACATGAAGCTATTTCCTCACGTTCAAACACCACTATGGAAAAATAAAAAAGGATACAGCATATATGTTCCCCTCGTCAAGTAAAACAAAAACAAAACATAAAAATAACTATGGATGCCTCGCATACCGATGACATACAAGCAAGAAAATAAACGATAGGGAAGGGACGTCGAAACAAAAGCTGAACAAAAGGAAGCATCAAAACAAAAGGAAGGGTGGACGTGACCGGGGAGTACAAAAAAAAAAAAAAGAATAAAAAATATGGTGATGAAGATATAAAAGAAACAAATTGCAAGGGCCGAAGCGAAAAGAATCACTATCTCAAGATAGACGGAGGATGGGTGGGAGGGGGTTGATTCTGTAGGGGAGTGGGGAGGGGGTTGGGAGGATGGCTATCATCAAAAACCCGTACCTTCTTCCTGAATGAGAGAGAGAGAGAGAGAGAGAGAGAGAGAGAGAGAGAGAGAGAGAGAGCCTCCCAGTGTTATTGACACAAAAAAAAAAAAAAGATAATTGGTCTATCAAGATCTCGAGAGAGACAGAGAGACTGAATATTTGGATACGAGACGATAGGTGATCTCAACTTTCCCTGTGCAAGAGGCAGAAACAATTCTTGTCTTGAATTTGTCTTTTACACATGACCTTGTTCTTAACATTTAGCCCTAACGGGTAAATCTTCTTATTTATTATTACGCACTACTCATTACAGAATCATTTTCATATCAATTCTGACTCCCAAAATTTCATGTAAAAGTATTTCTACTTTCTGACGTAAATTTGCGGTACTGTAAAAATAATTTAAAATTATATACTCAAATATCTCTCTCAATTCGTTAACAATCATGTGACAATCTCTTTGCTTTTATCATGATGACCTAAGCCTTTGATGATAACAAGATCTTTCACTTCAAACATGAGCGACTTTACCTCTTAAATGTCTACATCACAAAGTTCTTTTGGCTACCACGCAATACACATTATAAAGACAGTGTTCTGTAATTCCTGCATTGTGTGCAAAGCAAGCTCAAAAACCAAAGGTAACAATGAAGATTCCATATGGAAATTTCTTCCCTAAATCTAGAGATTATTTCATACCTTGAACGGCACAATGATATGTGGATGTCTGTACATTACACTACTGTGAAAGAAACGCCTTTATAGAGGACACTTGATAATGCTACTAGGTAAATACAATCCTACGAGAAAATATATCCAACTAACAGTAAATAGATTCCCTCTTGAAGAAGACAGAACACCAAGTCTTGTAATGCCGAGTGCGGTGAAAGCAAAACAAGACTAGATGGTAAGACCAGGAGACGGTGGAAGTCAACGTCCTGTAGAGCACACATGTACATGACACTGATGAGCTGCAAGGAGAGATTAAGATGGCACCAGGTGCCAACAGCAATGGACCACAATAAATCCCGAGAGAGCCAATGGAGTAACCAACTAAAAAAGACGTTACATGGGTCTTTTACAGCTGTGGTGAATCCACTGTAGATTAATTATTATGGCGAGAAGTTCCTTTAACTAATACGAAACCTGACCACAGAGGTTTCCCCAAAAATCGGATTTGCACAAGAAGCTTCGATCGAATGTTCTGTAACCTGAATGGATATTATCCTTTAAATCAAGGTCTAGCCGTAAATAATACTCCACAGTCTCATGGCGTCACACAAGCGTCACTGGCTAACTAAAGAAAACCTGCTAAATGGAATGGATTAGAACAAAAGTGACAAAACACCACAACGACATATGCACTCGGCCAATCTAGACGGATTACGCCTCCCGCAACCCCGTCACGCAGTACAATGTCGTTCAGTTAAGAAACGTTCCGAATAACACGGCACCTGTAATTTTTGACTGACTGACTGACTGACTGACTACCCACTCACTCACTCACGTTCATTACAAGTACCGAGCCATTCATGGGCTCCTCGCGTCTTCTGACAGCATTATTTTGCCTAGTCATGCTTCCACTAAATAAATTCGCCGAGAGAGAGAGCAGCGCTTGTCACCTGACCTCTAATGGAGTTCATGCATTTAATATAATTTTGGAAATACACTAACTTTCCAAACGCATATATTCAACAAGATTGCATTTACTTTTCAAAATGTGTGTTAATGAGGGTACGCTTGCCTTAATGATATGAGTGTTGATTCAGTGTTGGAGTCAAAACAGAAATAATAGTGTCAAGCATGTAAAATTTACATCACTAATAATTGGAAACTGTGGAACCTTAAGATGTACAAAAAGAAAGATATTAAGCTTAAATGTTAGTTGTTAAGAGAGAGAGAGAGAGAGAGAGAGAGAGAGAGAGAGAGAGAGAGAGAGAGAGAGAATCATTAAAAAAA
>NC_089741.1:48276857-48281857 GCF_040412425.1 Macrobrachium rosenbergii
AGTCATAAATGGTCAAGTAAAAACACCACCATCCCTCTAATCCCAACTGCCTTCCTTGTCTCTGATCCGCTTACAAGTGCTTCTTGGCTAAGACACACATATACATGTGTGAGAGAGAGAGAGAGAGAGAGAGAGAGAGAGAGAGAGAGAGAGAGAGAGAAATATTGAACATTGAATACAATGAAGGCATATTGTATTTACCAATCCATAAAATGAGGGAATAAAAATGGCTGAACTTGAAAAGTACCAAAATAATAATGATAAAGAGTCATTGTTGTGGAACTCTTGAAGAATAATAAAGTACAAAGCTAGAAATTAGAGAAGAGTTGTCAAGTCATCCATGCATTGTCTGGCAAGATATTACTTGGCAATTAAACGGACTATTTAACATTTTCTAACATTAGTCTCGGATACAGAGCAAAATCTTGAGCACACGTAAACAGTATCCTTAAAAATGGAACATTGAAAATACAATCAGAAGGCAGACAAGACTTGAAATATGAACGACAGTGGCGTTAAAAAAAAATAAGTTCAATTAATTGAAACCCGACAAAATACTTAAGCAACAAAGGCAAAACAACATTAAAAACAGCCAAAACACAGAAGGCGGAAGCTGCAAGAATAATTAACACAATGATGCAATCGTTAGAGAGCTACAACAGAAATGACGACACGGCCAATTCACAAACACGATGCACTGGCAAAGCAAAACAAAAACGCAAAGAACTCAATTAAGTGACAATCACAATAACATCCAATTTCTCAGAAATCACAATCAGAAAATGACGACACCGACCGACTCAAAACAAAAGGAAAACAAAAACAAAAGCCACTGTTACAACAACAACATCAATAACACAATTACTTGACGAACCTAAAACAGAAATGACGGCATGGAGCATTTCATAAACATATCGTAAGCATTGCTGAGTCACGAATAACACAATAAAGGACAATATGAGCCTTGAGAAAAAAAAAATAACAGCTTTAAGGAACAAGAGGAACAGCTCTAAGGAACAAAAGGAACAGCTTCAAGGAACAACTTTCGAGGGAGGCGTCCTTGAGAAACCCCAAGACAAGAAAGACTCGTTGAAGTGAACCGCCAACTTCCTCTCTCCATTAGGCCGCGTATTCGCCGGCAATATTTGCACGAACATTTGCCATTACCTGAGAAAGAATACTGTCAAGCAATTATGTTTTTCGTTTCTTTTCTGTTATCCTTTGCTGCATTAATACGAAGGATACTCTAATGAGAAGACCGTTCAGATCAGAGTGGGTCCCTAGCTAACTACCAATCAAAAGGTTACCTGGTCCTTATGAGGTTACGTCTTCTCGTCAACGGTTACGTGTGGAGGGTTATTTATTCGAAACTGCTTTTTATTAATAAAAAGGTTTCTTCGAGGGGAAGCTAATACCATCCTCTAACCTACAGCCAACAGGCATTCACAAGTTGGTAATTTTATTTCCCTTTCTAAACAAAACTATAAAAAAAATTAAGTTTACTCTCAGACATCACAGTTCAGAAAGGACCACTGCTGAATGATTAATAATGATTTGGCTTCAGTTGATTTTAACGGTTGCTTTCAGAAAACGTAAAAAAATGTACAGTTCAAGAACATTCTATTAGGAACACTTTCAAATGTCGCCAAAATATAACCAGCCTCAGAAGGTTCACCATTAATTCTCCCACAGGCTTCAGCGGATTTTAATGATGGCGTTAAATTAAAAATCTATACTTCAGTGATCTTCATGTTCAAGTCCAGTACGTTTTCTTTTATATAATTTTTAATTGTAACTAATAACATTAAGAGGGAAACACTCGTCTTGGACTGATAACTAATATCGAAGTTATTCTAATGCCATAATTAATGCAAGTTACAAGGCAAAGGTATGCTAATGCCTTTGCTAATGGTATGAACAACCCAAATTAATAAGTACATGCAGTTCATCGGAGAGGTCCAATTGTTATAAAAATAGTCTAGCCAAACTTATAACTGAGGATTTTGTGCTCAATTTGCACTCCCAAATCAAGCAGGCTTCCCTGACCACAGTACATCCTTGGATTACAAATAACCCGTTGGTGAAACAATTCAATTTGAAGGACCCAAACCTTATCCTACATTATACGTGCAGTACTTACGCTATAACAGGGGAAATGAAATTGTAAATACTTCAATACCTGGAAACGCACAATACTACACCTAAACACCACAAATACAATTAAAATGGCTAACAAAAGAACATTACGGACTGAACAAAGAAAATATCTAAATTCCTCGACAAAAAAAAAAAAGGAAAGCCTGTAATTGCCTTCGTAAACCTGAACAACAAAGAAATAATGGAACACGAATAACGATCAGCAAAGCCTCCAGTTTCAGATAATTATCGAATGCACAGAATCGCGTACAGCGCGATACAATAACACCCAATAACAATAAAGAAAATAATCGCTATTTCTCACCGGGCTAACAAACGGGGGAAACGGAAAATATAGCAACGTTCGCGCAACTCTTTTCTTTTTACTTATTTACTTATTTCTTTTCCCTTTTCATTAATCTTTTGTTATGCCTTAACTGCATCTCGTTGTTGTACCGCATATGAATCTTTCTTTTTACATATTTATATGAACTGGTTCGCTTTCTCTTCTTTACTGTTATCGTAAAGAAACAAGTAAAATACGCCGAGGAACTTCTGCGCAATCGAGTTTCTGTACGTATGTAATCAGGCCACCGAAATTCGATGTATCTTTCGGTGGTCTCGGTATAATGCTGTATGAGCCGCGGCCCATGAAACTTCAACGGCCCAGTGGTGGCTATCCTATATTTGCCAAAAACACGATTATGGCTAAACATAACTTAAATAAAATTAAAATTACTAAGAGCTAGAGGGCTGCGATTTTGTAAGTTTGATGATTAGAGGATGGATGATCAACATACCAATTTGCAGCCCTCTGGCCTCAGTAGCTTTTAAGATCCAAGGGCGGACAGAAAAAGTGCGGACAGAATAAAATGTGGACGGACAGACAAAGCCGGCACAATAGTTTTCTTTTACAGAAACCTAAAGAGACGTTCTTCGTTTGCTGTATTTGTTTGGGTTTTAATGGATATGATTAATCTTGCCGAAACATTTTTCCCCACATTAAAACTATATACTTTCGCTCCCCCGAACAAAGCCACGTTGGTTAGTTGAGTGGAGACCATTATTTGGTAAACAGAACAGAATATACAATTTATGCCAAAGGCCAAGCGCTGGGACCTATGAGGTCATTCAGCGACGAAAGGGAAATTGACAGTAAGAAGGTTTGAAAGGTGTACCAGGAGGAAAACCTCACAGTTGCACTACGAAACAATTGTCAGAGAGGGTGGAGAGTTACATGGAAGAAAGCGAATATGAACGGAGGTACAATAAAATGAATGACAGAGGTTGCAGCTAGAGGCCGAAGGGATGCTGCCAAGACCCTTAAGCAATGCCTAAAACGATTATTTGATAAAAAAATCTTACACCTGCTTTCCTTAGAACACAGATTTTTACTTTGGTGGGACGTTAGCGATGGGGGCCCATTTTATATAAGGGGTATATTTCATTACTGGATTTTATTGCTAGACAATACGTTTTTGCAGTGTCATTACTGATCATTAATTCATGAAATTTTCCTCTGCATGTTTTCAATAATCATGTGTGGAAGTGGTCAGGTCCTACTTCTGGGGCAACTCTACGGGTGTTGATTTCCTCTTCAATCATTTCTTCAATGAAATTGTTATTTCAAAGTGTCAGGAGGCCATTGTTGACTAAATCAAAGAATGCAGCTACACCATCTTTCTTTGGGGTCTTGGTACTGGTGATATAACAATGACTAACCACTGCAGTGTTAAAAGTTCAGTTCAAACTCAAGTCATCGATAAGACGGACACACAACCATACTGTCCCTAGGAATTAGGCACCGGGTATGGTGGTTTGGGATAGTTATCCGGCCGAGTCGTCATATTCAGTACCCATTGCCTTTCTTTCCCAGGTCTCACGTGGGTGAAGAGGGAACTGTAGCACTGATTGCACACAAGGGTTAATATGCTAATGACCATTTAATCAGTAAAACACTCGCATTCCCTTCGGGTAGTTCATGAGAGAGAGAGAGAGAGAGAGAGAGGAGAGAGAGAGAGAGAGAGAGAGAGAGAGAGAGAGAGAGAGAGAGAGATTCACTACAATACCTAAAATCATTTGGATTCCTAAAAAAACACCATCCTTTACAGCAAAAAAAAAATTTACATAACAAAAATCTGCAATCACAGAAGAGAGCTTTATCACAATATCTAAAATCATAAGGATTCCTAAAAAAAAACGCAAGCCTTCATAGAAAAAAAAAAAGTTGAACATAACAAAAGTCTGCAATCATAAAATCTCCTCCAGACCAGCTGAACCCAAGAACAACAACAAAAGCTACAACATCAGCAGAATCGCCCCCTTGTTCAAGCACTAAAAAACACACCGACCTGCCTTAACTCTTTCCCAGACCTCCACTTCACAGGAAGTGTACGTCCTGTCGAGCTTCAAGAGAGAACCTCCCACAAAAAAAAATTGCTTTCATTTAAGGTATTCGCTCTCTCTCTCTCTCTCTCTCTCTCTCTCTCTCTCTCTCTCTCTCTCTCTCTCACTCACACACACACACACACAAACTTACTCGAGAACAAACTCACTTTTCTAAGAACTATCCATTACAACTACACACAATTTTTTAGTTCATGACGATTCATTCCTAATTACGATTCTCTCTCTAACACACACACACACACACACTGAAAACATGCACACAAACTTCTCTTTTCTCAGAATTCTCCATCACAACTACACACATACAACCTTTCCGTTCATGACAATTTATTAGTGTTTACTTCTCTCTCTCTCTCTCTCACACAATCAATCATACGCGCGAATGAACTTCTCATCCCTTAGAACAATCCATCACAGCTACACACATACAATCTTTCCCTACATGACAATTTACT
>NC_089741.1:48286857-48289357 GCF_040412425.1 Macrobrachium rosenbergii
GAAACTGTTACAAATCTTGTTAAAGTATAAAATATAATTACTCAAGGTAATTACAATCGTAATTAATAAACCGTTGGGCGTACCAAATTAAACCCTCACGAGAGCACCAACTAAATACTTCCAGGGGACTCCATACAATCTATGATAATTTATGGTAATTACTTCCACAATGTGAATACCACCAATTATCACTAAAATGAATGATCCAATTATAATATTGTATGGGAGGAAATATTTATCTAATTAATTTTCTTTTGCCTGGTATAACATACTGTTTCCCACATTCAGAAGGACCTGTTCCCACAATACTCTCACGGACACCGCAACCAATACTCAGTTTAAAAACAAAAAAATAGAAAAAACAAAAATATGGGAATTAGTCTAAGAAAACCGTCTGAAATGGAGAAGCAAATTTCTTGTAGTAAGCATCAAAAACCTTTTCCCACAATGAAAACCTACCGTTTATAAAAGTACCTCCCATGGACGCCATAACGGAAAAAAACACATTCCCGGGTCATCACCCCCAACTGAATAATCAGATTCAAAGACATTTGAGGTCCCAGGTCACCTAGATAGTCACAGGTAAGAGCCACACGTAACACACCTGTGCCACCTCGGCTGTTAATGACAACAGCATAGGTATATCCTTCGTGATTCCTTTCGCAGTTCACACACACACACACACACACACACCTCTGCATTTTACTCCTTTTTACTCCTTCCCCCTTCCTTCCTTCTGAGGGGAAAGGTTACGACACCTCGCCCATTTGTTACCGCAAATTAATCGCAATTAACGAGACACAAGACGAATGCTCGACCCAAAAGTTCACTCTGCTGATCCCCGTCGTCTACTACAATGAGAGAGAGAGAGAGAGAGAGAGAGAGAGAGAGAGAGAGAGAGAGAGAGAGAGTCTAGTTGAATATACTGTCTAGTTGAATATACAGAACGTTCAGGAATAGAGAGAGAGAGAGAGAGAGAGAGAGAGAGAGAGAGAGAGAGAGAGAGAGAGAGAGAGAGAGAGAGGCTGTCTAGTTGAATATACAGAACGTTCAGGAATACAGGAGAGAGAGAGAGAGAGAGAGAGAGAGAGAGAGAGAGAGAGAGAGAGAGAGAGAGAGAGAGAGGTTGAATATACAGAACGTTCAGGTTACAGGAAGAGAGAGAGAGAGAGAGAGAGAGAGAGAGAGAGAGAGAGAGAGAGAGAGAGAGAGAGAGAGAGAGAAGGGGGACAGTCTAATGGAATGTACGTTACGTTCAATAATAAAAGAAAAATGCAATAAAGAAAAAAGTAAAGAGGGAGATACTACTCAGAACCTAAATTAATAAGAGCACCAAGTCTGCAAAAGTACAGGAATACGAGAATTAAAGAATTTTAAAATCTATGAAACATTCTAGGCTCCTATCACTCAAAAACACTTGAATAAATTAAAGAGCAATATGAGTTTGAAAAGGCACCAGAATGAGAAAATATTCCAAAAAAATTTAAATGAAACCTGATATGTATGCTCCTATCACTCAAAAAATACATGAACTGGATTACTTGGATTCCCATTAAGATCGATTAACTGCATCATGAAATTCTCGAAAGCAATCCATACGAAAATGTTACACAGAAGAACGTATAAAAAATTTGTTATCTGTTTACGCATCGATAAAATTCTCAGGAAATTCCACGCGGATTAATCTGCGCCTTACCGGGAAGCGCAGCGCATGGTAATATACCACCTGACTAATATCAAGTCTCCATCAATTCAATATAAAAACGGAAGAAACTCATTCTGAACAAATTACTCTACTCAGACCAGGTACTCCTCCTCTTCCTCCTATTTTTTTAAAATAAATTTCCCATGATTATCGCTGATGATGATGATAATAATAATTTCTAATACTAGTGCTGCTACTACTACTACAAATAATAATAATAATAATAATAATAATAATAATAATAATAATAATAATATCCCCAAGAAAACTATTACAGGCAATAATAATAATAATAATAATAATAATAATAATAATAATAATAACAATAACAATAATAATAATAATGTCTGGACGCGAGAGAGAAAAAACCTGTTCAGAAACACATTACCCGCGTAAGCACACATACAAACACACATGCGCACGCGCACACCTACAAAACGCCACCGTGACATCTTCGGCGTCCACGTTCGTCAGACCGAGTGACATGAGTCACGGACTCGCCTCTCGGACGAGTACATTTCATAATCGATGGAAGAGAGAGAGAGAGAGAGAGAGAGAGAGAGAGAGAGAGAGAGAGAGAGAGCAATACCTACGGCAGGAGTCACCGGTATTTGTGAATGAGTCACTGGCATAGTTGTTCACCATTCTCAATTATATGAGGGCGCGAGGTTTTACGTGACGGTGGAATTCCAATTGGTATTCATTCACGTTCGGTTACGACATGTCTTTGGATGTGATGGTTCGTCCTGTTCGTGCGTCGAAATTCAGGACGTGAAATGAAAGAAATAATTCATT